>NW_026126547.1:18670000-18822500 GCF_943737965.1 Phodopus roborovskii | reverse complement strand
CTCTGCCAAGAAGTCATATTTTCATTTGAATGCATGGAACAGATTAGCACAAGGTTTCCAGCATTAGAAGTGGATGACCCTCACTTTTTGTAGTTGTTGTTAAAAAGCAATTCCTGAACTTACGACTAAATCAAAATAAGTGCCATGGTGAATCGAGCTGTGTTACATGACTGCATCCTGGGCCTTTGGAGCTTAGGCTGGGCATGGCATGGCATTCCAGCAGATAATAAAGTCAATCTCTGACTTTGTAGATAGAGGAAGAGTTGAGGGTTTGCCAGTCTTCCAAACCAGCTGGTGCCAATTCTGGAGGAGGCTGCTCACCCGCCCACCTCATCACAGCTAAATGCCACAAAGGACACTACTAGCAAAAGGGATAGAAATAAAACAATGAGAATAATAATAAGCTGAGAAAGGGACCCTTATTTAGCTTTGGGAGAGCTCTTCCTGACATCCTCACTGCCATGTTCATGGTCCTGTGGATACAAGTTGCAGATTACAGATAGAGGTCGATGGCTCTTTCAATGCCCACTATCACAGAACAGCTCAGCAGAGCAGGCTCTCAGTCACTGCCCTGGAGTTCATGACTTTCCACACCCCTCACACGTTTACATGTTTTCTGTGTTTCAGTATAGTTTACCAGGAACAAGGGGCCAAATGCTCGCTTTTCTGTTCCAACAGTTTAAATAGGGAGGAAAAATAGAAACATGTATTTCACCAGGTCTCTTTCCAAGATGAGTCTGTGAGGGAGCAAATGAAAGGCTCTGAGACACAGGGTGGCTGGAAAGGAAGTTCATGTGGGTTCATTAGAAGTCATAGCATTATACTCACTGTTGATCATATAAATAATAATCATCAAATGTATTTATGTCACTTCACACATAATTGCAATTTATTTCAGATGTGTTTTATTGGTGGATAAAATACACTGGGGTTGTAAGTCAAAAAATATTCTTTTATATGACTTCCAATATGAGAGAACTAGAGCCATATATAGTAATTTACAGGAACAAAGAAATATGACTGAACTAGTTTTTGAGTGGTCCCTACCATTGTTCAGATCTAGTAACATCTAAATAATTTGATACAGTCTTCAGGGTCCATGCATAATTGAATCCTATTAAAACCAATGTTAATCTTATGAACAAAGTTCTCACTTAAGTTTTCTCTAATATTAAGTCAAAAATTAAAAAATATTAAGTCATAGAAAAATGGTTATAATTTTAGATTATTCTGAATGATTATGAAGACAAATGACAATAACAAAACATCACAGAGCTGTCCACTTCTGATTTCTTGATTACCCAAGCTGATACTTTATCTTCTACTTCCATAACACTTATAAAGATATTTTTTTCTCTCTTCTTCTTAAAAAGATTTAGTGAAAAGATCATTTAGAATACAGATGCATGCCTTTTGCAACGTCATCCTGTCTGTGCTATTTACTGGCCTCTGTGGCTTTTGTGTATTTGTATAGTGTTTTAACTCCACCTCGCTATTGTGAATGTATTTGTAAAATTGGGCTTTAACTACCACAGTCATTACAACTGTGCTTGTAAAATAAGGTATTTCTCATGAGAGTGACTGCCTCAGGATGACTTTTGAGCATGGCCTATTGAGAAGTAATTTTCCACAATCCCTCAAAAGAAGCCCTCTTTAAATCCTCAGATGAAAACACATCCCAAAGCAGTGGCTACTTCAGGATCTAACAATGAAGCCTGCTGATCAGGAGAGGGTTTCATAGATGTTCAGCACAGAATGAGACTTCTACTTCTTGCTTCAGTAATATTTCCTCAATGGTCAAAACATTATCCAAATTTGGCAATTTGGTGGCCCCAGGTCTTCCTATTACTGGGACCAGTTTGTAAGTGTTAAGAAGCAAGCAGGTCCTTTACAGTTAATAAGTCATTCATGTATGTGTGCAACACTCATGGGAGAAAGTAATTGGGGAAGGGAGAGGAAAAGGAAAGATACTGATTGAATCACCAGGTGCTCTCACGGAGACCAGCTCTAGAGGTACCCAAAGCAAACAAAGAAAATGTTTTGTAGTTTTTATGTTTTTTTCTTTTACAAATTTATGTTGCCATGTAGCAGTGTCATTTGAGTCTGCATTGTTTGGGACAAAACAACAATGAATAATAACTTCTAATAGACAGCTTTTCCTTTCCTTGCAATAAAGCATTTAAGAAAAAAAAATCACAAGCAAATCAGATAGTGTCTGCTTTGCTGTAAAAATAGGCTGTGACGAGAGTAACTTCCAATCAATTATGCCACATGGTTTTAAGTGAGGAGAAATTTCAGCATACGTATCACTTTAAAATACATACCAAATATATATGTATGTATAAATGCATAAAATTTGAAGGCTACAAAGCATATATTTTGCTCTGACAGTTAACTTGATTGCAGCAAAGCTATAATTTCTTTTGCCGAAACACCCAAGCAGTGTGATTCTTAGTGGGATTACTCAGGCTCAGTGCTGTGTACACATCTATGTGTGTGTGGGTATAAACAACATGGGTTCTACAAATGCTCTTCCATGATCTCAGCAGTAACTACTTCTCTAACTCAAACATATATCACAATTGTCTGCTGTAAAAGTGATGGCAGTATAAATAAACATACATTGGGTTCTACAGTCTACATGGATAGAGTCAGAAGCCATCTTATGAGTGAGACATATTCCACACACTTCACATACACAAAGTTAACACTTAAGAAAATGTTCTGTCACATTACAGGGTAAGGGAATGTGTGTGTGTGCGCACACACATGGATTTATGTGTATATATGTACTCACACATGTGCATGTACCTCTGTGTGTGTGTGTGTGTGTGTGTGTGTGTGTGTGTGTGTGTGTGTTTGTGTGTGTGTATTCTTTTGGCATGGATTCAGGAATGAGTCTGTGGACTGAAAGAATCGATCTGTCACAGAGCAACAGATTGTGGTTATGGACTGCCAACAAACCCTAGCAACAGTAGGTAATGACTAATTGTAGCAGGAATGAGAAAACAGAGGGTACGGATTGTGTAGCAAAAAAAAAAAAAAAAAAGTAACTGAAGAAATGATCCTTTTCATATTTGCTACTACTAAATTCCTACTCTCTTCCATGAAGCTCCTGCTGATGCTGGTCAGTTTGACCCTTTCAGTTAAATTTCCAAATCCACCTTCATCGGCATCCTTTTTTTGTTCTTTGATTGCCATTACTATCACTCTCAGAAGCATCTGTGAGGTTACCCAATGAATTATTGTTTTAATACACTCTGGATCAGCATAACCCAAGACCTGCAGGAAAATGACTATGATTCCCCCTTTGGTGGTGATGAATCTAACTCGATCTTGGAACAAAAAAAGAAAGGAATTGATGAAGATTTACATGGTTGAAGAAGCAGAATGGGCAAGAACAATCATATCCATCTCATTTATTGATTAGAATGTTGCATTTTTTAATTATCTATTCAATCTTACTTCCTTGGATTTTTACAAAATACTTTTTTCTAATTATCAGCATACACAAATATAAATTTCTTATAACTGAAGCATAACCTTCTAAAACTTTAATCTGTGAAACGACTCAGAGTTTGTAGTTCTTTTTGTTTTTATATTATTTTTATTCATTTTACATACCAACAGCAGTTCCCACTCCCTCCCTTCCTCCTCTCTCCCCAGTGCCCCCCCCCACAGCCATCCACTCCTGAGAAAGGGTAAAACCTCCTATGGGTATCAACAAAGCCTTACACATTCAGTTGAGGCAGGAACAACCTCCCCCATCCCCTCAGGAGGAGCCTGCATGAGTTTGGAGTTCTTAAAGGATTAAACTGCTCAGAGGTCCCAGCACATTGGGTACTTCTCATAGGTTTTGCTCCTTGCAATGAAAATCAGTGATATACTTGGAAAAACGGATGTTGCAAGTGCTTGCAATATACCTATGCTAAAGTTCACTTGTTTAAATTTTTTTTATTTACTTTCATCCTAAATAAGATTATCCATATGCTTATGCCAAACTTAAAGTAATGACTGCATAAAATTCATGTTAAAACTATTACCTCAATCTTCATTTGACATATGACCTATTTTAGTGTCTAAAGTCTCCATTTTCTGAAAATATGTTTGATCATCGGAACCTATGTCAATTTGATATAGCATTAAACTTTATCGCTTATCCACTCACAGAAAGATATAAATGAGAGACGCTAAGGACTTTCTTCCTTTCAGATACATTAACAGATGCTACCCAAACCAATTTGTCAGTAAACTCAATTCTTCTGATAGAGAAGCAAAGCACAGTCCCAGAATGTTGAGTTTAAGAAGTAGCCAATTACAGGAGGAACATGGAAAAGACAAAGTTTTGCTTGCACAATAAATTTTATAACCAAATTAGGTAGGAGGACTATACTGGTGAACATTCACCTATAGACAAGTGAAGTGATGTATATGAACAAGGGGAAAGAGCTAAATAGGAACGAGATTACAAAGCTATGTGAGCTTACAGAGGAAAAGTACAATGACAATAAGAAAAAAAAAAATCAAAACCTTTACTAGCAGAAATGTCTATAAGAAACCCATAAAGCACTAGTAGAAAATTCAGAATTGTTCTCACTACAATATTAAATGTAATGCATCCCTATTTTGCCAAGGGTTCTGAATCTGTGTTATTAATAAATAACCCAAACCCTACTTTCTGAGGCATAGATTTGGATTTCTATTCCCTAAGGACTGAGTACTTGTTATTGGTATGTACCTAACCCCCTTTCCTGTTTCCAAATATCAGAACATTTTGAACAAAATAAAAAACTATGCCCTAACATCTTGATAATTGAATGTTTGCTATAGAGATTTATAATCATCACAAAACCTTTTAAACTTCCTAAAAGCTAAGCCATAGACAGCTCAAAGGTCTGTATTTCAGTTCAAGTCACTGAATTCCCCATTGACATTCACAGTCAAACATGTTGCAGAGGCCTAGCCACTAGACAATGATCCATGATGGCTATCATGTACATCTCAAAGAGTGAGAAAGCAATTGTGATGAAGGAATATTACTACAAAAAATTGAGATGCTGGTGTTACAGACAGTGCCCAGTTCAGTAGATAACAGAATCATGGACTGAAGAAGCACCTCTCAAAGTGGATCCACTCAATCATTTAATAACTTACTTATTCATCCTCTCAACAAATATTTATTGTGACCCACTCACCATGTCTGTGGTGTTACACAGTCACACAGCCTTGGTGTCATAACATCATAATGTTATACATATATTGGTGGCTATAACTCAGTACACACCAGGAATATTATAAAACTCATACCACCTCTTTTCTGCATGTTCGGGCTTTTCCAGGACTTTTGTATAGACTATACTCAGAAACACTTGAAGGGTTTAAGTAATTCCAGGTGGATTCTATTCCATACATATACCTTCTCTACCAACAGCCAAACTATAACCTCTAAGCTTACATAAAACACTAAGCACTTAAATTAAAATAAAGCACACCTAATATTCTTCACTTTAGTGTAAAAAAATCACCCCTCAACTCTAGAGATTGACTAGCTTCAGAAGTGAATGTTAGGAGAAAGAGAGTAAGGACCTGAAAGAGGAAATAAAAGATGTCAACTCCTCCATCAGAAGCATGTCCAGTCATCGCCACATCTGCCCCAGAATAAAAAAACAAAAATACTTCAGATATGAAAAAATTCATTATTCCTTTTATTTGCCTTTCCTAAGCTGTAAACTAGAGTTGTCATCATTTATTTTATAACTCAGTGTCTAATCTTTTCAATTCATGACTGTGGATTTCAAACTGAAGTGAAAAATACTCATACATTTTTCTTTTTGTGCCAAATGAACTGTAGTTATGTCACCGAGTTACAGGTTCAGATCCTATGGCCCCCTGAATGTGTCTCACTTGCTACATGCTATAGTCTTTGTTTTCTCTGTCATTCTCTTTTTTATTATAACTGTGTATCCTGTGACTAAAATATTTAAAATCATACTTATCTATATTTACATGTATTTGTCATAAGTATCCAATAAACATTGAAATCACAACACACACACACACACACACACACACACACACACACACACACACCATACAAATGCTTCCCAGATAACATAAAAACAGCCCCAAGTGTCTGATCATCAGCCTCACTTTGCTGATGTACCAAGGCAGGCAAAGGTACACTTTCTTTCATTTAAAGTCAACTACCATCATAGTTGTGGCACATTTTGATTAATCCACAAATGACAAAATGATAAGTCCTTACAAAAAATTACTATATTCCTATATATCAATTATTTTATATGAAATAAAATTTAGTATTTTGGTTGTTGGTTTCCTGAAATTCACTTGTTTGTAAATGTTAATCAGTTGACTAATTGAAAAATGGTTATCCATTTTCAATGACCCATACAATGTAATCTATCCCTCAAATTTAATGACTACAGAAGAAACCTGTGTTTCCCTTCCAGCTTTTTCGGATCATGAGATACTCATGGCATCTTTAAACATTCCTGAGAAAATATGTACAACCACTTGCTCTTCTTACAATCTCAAAATCACAGCTCTTTCAAACCCAGAGGAGATGTGGTGATGACCTTGGGTCTCCACTGAGATCAATCAAGCTTCCCAGCATCCCTGTGTGAGTTTTGCTTCTCCAGGAGCAAGGGTCACTCTTAAACCAAATTTCTCATGTGTGTGGTTCCTTCCCATTTACTCGGCATCATATCTGACTTCAGGGGGTAGGATCTGTCCTTAGCCACGTCAGCTCCTGCAGGTGACAGTATGGCTTTCTGCTGATTTATTAAAAATCTCCCATTTTATGGCTCCTGTGTACTCTCTGGAGTGTGAGCACGTGACCAGGATAATGACAATCTGTCTCCCTGCTAACATTTCTCTACTTTGGTTATTTGTTTGATAAAGTGAAGAGCTTCCCTTTTGCTGCCCTTCATCAGAGCTTAATGTCTTTACTTTGGGATCAATATACTTTATGAATAATTTTATTTCCTTCTATTTTTATGGTCTTTCCTCCTCATTATCATACTGAGTTTATTAGCTGGTGCCGTCAGTATCTTTACCCTGTCATATGTTCCTGAGGTACAGTAAATATCACTTGTGTTGTAATTAATATGCACACCCTCTGCAGTAATTAAAGTACAGACCTCTTCAACCAGCTGAGCTTCTACACTAATTCCACCTTATCTTCATAATGAACTTATTGTAATCAGAAACTACTACTGAATATTGTTCAGTAAGGCCAGAAGAATGAAATCTAACGAGACGCAATAATATTTGTGAACATGTTAATATAAAAAATGAATTTAATTAGCCTAAATCTAATTAAATTTCCTGTACAATTAAAAGCCCCCCTTCCTTCCATTTTTAAAAAACTAACAAGTGCCATATCACTGCCCTCTAGTTAGTCCTACACAGAGGCAGACTGGACAAATGTTGATTTTCCCCATAAGATACTACAGCCATACAGGAACCAGCACTAGATAGTGATGTAGGAAGGAAACCTCTGAGCCCACTGGGACCTACTGATTCTTATAAGACTTTGAACAAAGAACAAATCAGAACTTTTAGAGAAATAGTTTATTAGACAAAATATGTGAAGTAAAACTACACCCAAAATTAGTCACTGTGTCATGTATATAAGATATACTTAGCTTTATTCCCTGTCTGCAAAGAGTATATGATGAAAGAGGTATTGTATAAATTTAAGGCTTATGGCATGATGTTTTCAGAAAGAAAGAACTATATACAGATAAATGATAGATTGGTAGATAAGGAAATACTATAATATAGGCAAGTATCATATTCATCATTTTACATACGAACCTTTTGTTCATGTGGTCAAGTATTTAAAACCTACTCCATAAAATTTTAGTTAATAATACTGTATATTATTTATATGTAAATACATATATATTTAGTTAATACTGTATATTATAATATAATCATTATAATACAATATTATTAACTATAACCCTTTGCAAAGTAGATCTCTGGACTTTTTCATTCTACACAATTATGTCTTTGTACCTGTCCTCTGTCAAACTCACACCCCACACAAAAGAACAGATTCTGATTCTATGTTTGAATTTTTCCTCCTTTGACTCTTCATGTATGTGATATCATGCATAGACTTTTCTGCCTGTCTTATCCTATTTAGCACAGTAGAGGAGCTTGTATTGAGGCATAAGAAATGTGTATTTAAATTCAGCAAATGCATATTGGACCTCTTCTAAAAATAATACAAACAATAATTGCATAGAATTTCTAAGTGTAGCACTTGGCCTTGATCCATGATGTGGAGGAGAGAGAAGGTTTTGAGAAGGACATTGGACTGTGATGCACATATTCAGTCTTGATGGTATGAAGGATCTATGTACATTAAAAATGAAATCTGTGATACAAAATATTAAGTTGAGATACATAGATAACAGAGGATGAACTTGGTGAGAAACATTTTACCTTACACCTTTATTATTGCACTGACATTATCATGAAACCCATCAACAAGTAAAATAACTGCTTGAAAGGTCAAACTAGTAGAAGCACAGAATCATCAAAGGAGCCTGGTAAAGGTTAAAGGGTAAAGGTAAGGGAAAGAGATCACACAACTGTGTTTGTAAGGTATAAGGACGTCTCAAGGTGAAAAGAGGCCTGCTTTTAAAATTATTCTCAGGAATTATTTCTGAGATTGTAGATGGGGCTAAATTAACTGGAAGTACAGACCCAAGGACTGACACAAAACATAGAAATAAAAGTGCATCACATGGCAACTTAAAAGGCTTTCTGCCAAGTCATTTGGAGTAAAGCCTAGGCCCTCCCTCCTGTCTCTCTCTCTCTCTAGGTTGAGGGAGCATCCCTCCATGGGGAATGTGTTCCCAAAGTCCTTTCAATGATCCATCCTCCCTGTGAAGTGGGTGGGGAATGGGATGGGAGGGAGAGGGAACTGGGATAGATATGTAAAAAAAGAAAAAAAAAAAACAGTGGCTTTCTGGACAGAACACCAGAGTTAATTATGATGGCATGTTCACTACCTCCATTATTTTCTTTAAAACCATTGATTTTGGAAAATGAGATTTGAAACACAAGTAACCCATTGAACTTGGAACTTGGAAAGAAGTGGATCATCAACTCCACCTTGCATGGTGCCTGACTGTCATCCTCAGAGCCATGAAGGATTGATTGCAAGAAAAAGAAGTCTCCTCCATATTGAGTTTTATATTAACAAAAATTGGGAAAGAATAGAGAAGCATATAGAATATCATTCATATTGTATCTTTTTAAATCTTTCATACTTTTGCCCTAAAATTTGATGTATCTATCAATAACACCTCTGGCCTTGCCTCAATTTGCCACCCTACAGTTTCATTGGCTTAGCAACCACTCATACTGACTTACAAACTGCACTCTTCTTTATTCTTCACGTATTACGTGTATAGAAGTTTTGAAATTGGGTAATAGCAGGTCATCTCCTAATATGATGACATGAAAAGCATTTAAATTGCATAGCAGTTATCTCTGCCAGAAGATACCTGCATCCTAAACAGAACCCTGAAACTTTCCATGAAATTATCTTCCATGACACTATTGAGCTTAAGTAACTAAAGCAAAGTATAAAGATCATTCTGAGGCTACGCATTTCAAATCAAAAGAAATAAATGAAGTGAGACATTCTCTAGCAAAATACTCATTGTTTTAAGAAAGCTTTAAAGATAAAAGCGATTGTTTTAGTAAAGCTACCATAAAGTGAAAATATACTAAGTTAAAGAACTGGGGAGTCTACAGGACCTCTGACGGTGGAAGCAGGATGTATCCCTGGTGCAGGAAAAGACTTTGGGAGCACATTCTCCATGGAGGGATACTTCCTTAGCCTAGAGATGGGGATGGCCTAGACCCTACTCCAAATGACTTGACAGATTTTGATGATCCCTCCTGGAAGGCCTCACTCTCCCTGTGGAGTGGGTAAGGTGGGAGGGGGACGGGGGGCATGGGAGGGAGGGAAAGGGAACTGGAATCGATATGTAAAATAAGAAAAAATAACCCCAGTAAACTTCATAACATCATAACATAGAAAGTATACACACACACACACACACACACACACACACACACACACAAACCATCTACTCAGAATACTGTTCTGTTTGGGGAGCTAGTAAGAAGGTTTACTTACCTTGAGTTCCATCATAAAGGTGAAATTTGAAAACCAACCCTTAATAGTTTCATCTTCCATCCATACACAAGTCTGCTTTTATGCACCCAATTTATACAACAATAATTAACTGATTAAATTTTTATTGCTCTTTTTATCAAGTTTTAGTCAAACTGGATCACTGAAAATCTTACAATCCAGGATGTTGGCTGATTTGCAGTAAAGATTGAGTATGGAAATGCTTTTGGTTATGTGTGTCAGTTGTGCTCTCTCTCTGTCTCTCTGTCTGTCTTTTTCTCTTTCTCTCTCTCTCCATCTATCTATATATCTATCTACATAGGGGTATACATACAAGAAAGTAAATTTTAATCTAATCTAGTAGACTTTTCATATTAACCATAAATCCACCCCTGCCTTTGTGTTGGCTCATCCTACATTGCTAAAAATTTATAATCAAAGGGCAGGAAAAGTTCCATACATAACACTCATTAGTGTTGCTCATGAATCTTTCATTTTTTAAAGGATAGCTTTATCTTTTGCACATATTTTGTGACTTTATTTCTCTTGTTGGGGACAGTTTGAGGACGACACCAGCAGCACCTGCCTATGGATCATAGGCTACTCTCGGAACTCTGAGGACGATGATGGCAACTAAGTCCAGGAACCAAAGTAGAGGAGAGATACCAATTCCATGTAGGTAATCAGTTTCAAACTACTATTTGGTGACACACAGTTGGTTGAATAACAGTTTTTGGTGAGGCTATGAGGAAGGTGTGACTGATGCAAAAAGTGACATGTGTCAGCTCTACATGGATGAGTTGAAAACAGAAGTGCTCATTTTAGGAAGCAGACACAACACAAATTCTGGATGGGGACACTGATGAGAAAGAGGAAGTTTTGAAAATGCCAAAGATAAACTATTCTAAGTGTGTGCATAAGTATATACATATTATTATTTGTATATATGTCATTATTGTATAATACTTCAAATAGTAACACTCATCCCTTTTGTTTCTCTGAATTATTGAGTTTAATAATGTATACAAATATTTGATCAACCAAATGCTAGAATTGTCATTTATTTCTGTCTGTGGTTATTTCCTTTTGATTATGAAAAAAGATAAATTATATTTCCTTATATAAAAGAAACCCCAGACTCCATTTTTCCAGTTCACTGAATGGGATTCTGAAATTAAGATTCAATAGTTTGTAAATCTCCTCTCTCAAATTACAACAAAAGTGACTGGAGGCACTTTAAAACTTTAATGACAGAATAAATAAAAGCTGTACTTGACAAACACAATAATATTTTGGTAAGAATTAAGTGAGATTTCAGAATACAAGTCAACTGAAATAGAAGCAATTTTCAGCTAATAAAAATTTGACTATTGACAAAACTAACTTTTAATATGATCATTGTGAATATCTGATTCTTCTTTCTGGCATTCCAAATGAAAAATATGGGGAATTGCTTGTTGAGTCCTTGTCTTGTAGCTTCTTTGTGTCACTGAGAAATAGAGGGTCAAGCACTAGGAAAGTCATCACCTCATGTGTTTTCAGTGTTGAGACAACACAAAAAAAAAAAAAAAAAAAAAAAAAAAAAAAAAAAGGATGAGCCAAAGTGCATGTATTTCAACTGTAGTTTTATTTTACCTGATACTCCATATGCAGCTTTCTTTTCTCCCTGGAATGTTGTTGTGATCCCCCCAAAAGGACGAGATTCTGACTTTTTAGTTAAACTATTGTGGATTTTCTGCCTAAATTTCATAAATGGCTAAGATTTCCCATGTATCTTTGAGAAAAACCTGAGGCACTTCTCTAGAAAATGATTGTTGTGAACTTGTTTAATGCCTATACCTTCTACAGTGGAACAAAGGATAAGAGTTATTGAGATAGCTAAAAACAAAGCAAGAAATACTAAAGAAAGAGAGAAATACTTGCCCAAGGTCTGGATAAATCAGATGAGAACCCATGCAAGAGATGGATGAGGAACCAGTATTTTCAGATGTCATATCCTGATTTATAACTCCTTGCAATGTTCAAGGTATTTGCAACAACACAAAAGCATCCTGAAAATAAAACCAGCGAACAACTATCAGACTCCACTGGTAGCACTATACCTTATTATACACCAGTGTGTGCTTAAAATTGTTCTGTTTCATGTGTCACTCATGTTTCTATTCAGACATCTTCACAATGCTGCTTCCTTTCTGCAGACCAACAATTATGAAAGGAACCAGAAAACACTTTCTCTTGCTTTGTTAACTCATCCCCAAACTCTAGGTGCAAACATTAAGTTTGCCATGAGTGAGTTACTTTGAAGAATAAATTATAAAAAGTTAGTTTTTCAATAATGAATGCTTATTATTTGGTATATGATCAAGTCCACTCCAAATTGCATTGCTCTGTCCTTCTCATCCACAATAACAATACTATGCATGTGATGCTGGGCATTTCCCTTTAAGTGGCAAACTCCAAAAGTCAGAGGATTTTCCTGGAACACATGGCAGTCCCTAGAATGACTCAACAGATAGGTACTCAATTACCATTGTACTTTTTACCCACAAGGAAGGCTGGCTTCTAGATGTCTCTACATTCTCATTGTGTACATATGTCTAAAGTAAATGATGATTTCTCTTGCACAGGTGCACCAAGTGGTAATGTGTGAGCCTGGTAGTTTTCTTGCACCAAGAACATCTTTTCTTACATTCAAGATAAAGCAAACTCTCCCACTGGAACCTTCATGCAGCACTCTAAGTTCCTTGTTACCTAAGACTTTGTCTTCTGACCTATGTCAAGAGAATGTGTTAACTCTGACCTATGTCAAGGGAATGTAGTACATATGGTGGCTTTTGTCTTGGTTTACATTGAGATATTGTGTGTATGTGTTTCTTTGTTTCAACTTGATCCTTCATGTTACTGTGCCTTTATTGCATTAAGCAGTAAATCTGGTAGATTAAATGTTTCTCATAATAGTGACCTAATTATAGGGTTGTTTGATCTGAAGGTGCTAAGCGTATAATCAAATGTGTTCTAAATATGGGTTTAACAAATTAAATGATGTAAGTTTAGAAGAAGCCCTTTACCAGTATGGGGAGGATTACACATCTTTCTGTAGTATGTGATATTCTATTTTTAAAAAAGACAAAAAGAAATATAACATATGTATAATCTGCAGCTTTAAAACTAATACTGAACTTACCCTAACAGCTGTAATTTCCAAAATTTTTCTAAAACGGTCTCTTTTAAAAGTTTTTTTTTTTTTAAAAAAAGTTACTTTGACTGTACTTCTATAAAGAGGTAAAATCTGCTTTTTTTTTTCTCTCTCTCTCTCTAATTTTGGATTAGGTCATGACATTGTCCAATTACTGATCAAGGTCATGTGGTTTCCTTAACTGAAATGCTCATTCTTGTGCCTTCTAAGAAGTCTGAGACCATGGATTTGAGATGTGTGTGGCTCAGGTATTGCAGAGGACTGCAATTTGTTTCCCAGCAACAGTCATCTCTGAGTCAACTGCCTGTAATTCCATCCTAGATAACACAAAAATTCTGGTCTCTTCTGACCTCTGCTGGCACCTGTATTCACATGAGCATACACACACACACACACACACACACACACACACACACACACACACACACACAGGCTCACACACTCATGCATGATTTATAAACTAAAATAGAATCTTTAAAACAAAAGTTGGACCACTGTGACATAAGGAATCCTAAACTCACTCAAAGGAGAGACCACTTTCTGAAGTCACAAGGTCAAATGAAGAGAAAGAGGTGATGGCTGCCCACAGATACTCAGCCTCCCTCCCTAGTTTTGGCACTGGCTCTACCTCCCTGAGAGACATGAATAACAACCTCTGAATTGGGATGCTTTCCAAATTCTAGCCCACAGGAAAACCATAAGAAATAGAAGACAGCAGTTATTTTCAGCCACAAGTTTTGTGAAATTAATTGACTTACATAGATGCATTTGTTAAGGTTCTTATTAAATATGCATCCTCTTCTTGGCAGTCTTCTGAGCTCTGAATCCTGCATAGTTGTTTCCCCAAAAGGAGTTTAGTTAACCTCCTCATCTTCTTTGATGGTTTTGGATGTGTAATATAATATTTATTTATTTTGTTGATACTGTACAAATATTTCACTAATAATGCATAATTCAGATTGTAGATTTCAGTTGATTCCATTTCTTTCCATGATCTATATTATATGTACTTGATTATTGATTTATGTGTTATTCTTATATGGATAAGGAAATCAAAGCAAGAAAGTCACACATTTATTTGCCATGTTATGAAAGCTCATAAGCATGATTCCTTTAAGTCAGCTGCATTCATCAGTTAGATGAAAGGAGGTACCTTCTTATTTGAAGACATGACCATTGTTATTGGTAACTCATTTATTTCATCAGACAAAAAGGAAAGGAAATGACATTATTTCAAATATTCTAATCACTAATAAAATACTCACACCATAAACAAGTTTTATTTAATAGTCTGTTGCTACAGCTATCTATGATTCTAACTATAGCTTAAAATCAAGGATGAATTCCAGAGAGTGGTACCCATGCATCCCTGTTACAATCTTCCTTCCCACCACTAGTCTATGCTGTTGCACCAAGTTCCTCAGCCCACTTCAGAGCTGCTATGCCTGTTGGAAAAATCACAAGCTTATCTAAGATTTTTACCTCACTGGAAAAAAGTCAAATTTCTTCTTTCCTCAAATTAGAAGCAGACAATTTAAAAATAATTCTCTTCAGAAAAACATATTTTGGTTCATAAATTTAAGTTTTAAAAACTTATGTCAATTCTGAAAAGAAAATTCAAGAAAATCTTTTTTGGGAAGAAGGAACCTCCCTTTCTAATTTGGAGTAGCTGCTGCTTCTAACATTCTGAGGCTCTGTTCATTCCCCTGGGTCCTGTGTGCTACACCCACCTGCAGCTAACGAAGTCCCCATGCTACAGTTTCCACTTCAACCCCATTTCTCCCACCAAACCTATTTCCTCCCCTTTCTTTTAAATTACCATGTCAAGAAATTAAGAAGTTTAAGTGAGCATTTATTGAAGTTTTCCTCTGTGATGCTCTGTGCTACGGGCTTCACATGTGTTTTCTATTTAAATCTCCCACTAACATGTTAAAATATCATTCCTCTTCAAAGGATTAGGGACTCATGGGACACTTGTAGAACTCACTTACTCAAGGTCACAATAACTAATCATAAAACCAACATACATCAGATGGTGAGATTTCCCAGCCCCCCCTCCGCCCCATCACACCCCCACCCCTAGTATTCAACCTTACTTTTTGAACTCATGACTGGAAAGGACCTTTAGATTTTGCCTGCCTTAGATTTAATACTTCATTCTCCCCTAACATGGCTGAAAACTTGTCACAGCCCTACAATGGAGAGTCTCTGTGACTGTCATAACAGTTTTCTATTTCTGAACAGCAACCCACTTATCTCCTGCAAGGTCATTTTCAAAGAGATGTTGTCATGTCTTACCTTGTACCTGAGAAGAGTTTGCAGTTCTGAATGGAACAGTTCAGCAACAGGCTTCATCCAAAATAAGCCAGTCAGCTCAGAAGCCCCCAGATTGTGTCTAGATCTCCAGGTTTGTGTTTGAGATGCTATCCATGCTCTTCATCAAAGAATGATGTCCTCTATGACCCACCCTAACAAGCCCACATTTTTCTCCTACTTTAACAGCCAAGCTTTCTCCAGCAAACCTTCCTCATTCTCTGTAAGTACTACTTTCATCAAACTCCTGGGTAAAATCTATACCCCCTTTTCTGTACTATGCTGTCAGTAACAGGGAACTGTGACCAGGGTATGTCTAACAGGTTCAGGCCACAGTAAGCAAAGTACAGAAGTTGTTTTTATCAATGGAGGTCCTCAGAAACTCACTAAAAATTGGTAATATAGAACTAGACACCAAAAGGATTCCCATGGTGCCAAGAGATTTTCAAGGAACTAATGTAAGTCGAGCTTGAGAAAGGCATAGTCTGGAGCTAGGGCTCCTGAGAATGGAGTCCCCAGCCCCATGTAGTTCTGTGATGGAGCAATTTTGTTTGTATTGGGGTACTTACAGATCAGTGGTACCTTCCCCATGCTTCATTCCTTCTTTAAATTCATTCAATCCTTGCTACAGATTATTTTCTGTCAAGGATTATAATTATACAATTGACCAAATTCAACAATAGGCAACTATAATTACCTAGTCTCTTGA
This sequence comes from Phodopus roborovskii, assembly GCF_943737965.1. Taxonomy (NCBI): domain Eukaryota; kingdom Metazoa; phylum Chordata; class Mammalia; order Rodentia; family Cricetidae; genus Phodopus; species Phodopus roborovskii. The sequence continues at coordinate 18,806,099 of NW_026126547.1, read as the reverse complement.
GTAATCTGTTATTATTTTTTTAGGATAGTCCAAATTTTGTGTAATTTCTCCTCCAAGAAACTTAAGATATTTTAGCAGAAAATCTGATTGAGAAATATTTAATAGATGCAGCCATGCATGCAAGGCTAGATCATTAAAACCAAAACGAGTTTCATTATTTCACAATATATAAGCTATCCTTCAAAAGTGTCTGGATTCAAAATGACAAATGACAGCCTCTTAATAAAACCTTTAAAAGCTTTCATAATATTATACTGCTGTAAGTTCTACAGAGTGTATTCCAAAGGGCATTTATAGGGCTTTAGTTAATTGAAGCAAATATTTGACTGAAATAAAAAGAATAAAGAATAATTTTCCAGAGCTGTTTTGGATGAAGCTATAACATACAGTTTAAAATGTAAATCTTTTTGACTTCCCATAAAGCATACACAAGTTATGAACTTTATAACTGTCATATGCCCAGCACTTTTACTAGTAGTATTTAAAAACACAAAGCTCCTTCTTACAATTACACATTAAAATATCCAGAGTAAATTGGAGGTCATTGGGGTTCATTACATGGTTATAAACAAAAAAAACTTTGTACTTATTTTTGCTATCATTTGTAGTGATTTGTACTATGAGAAAAGAATCCAAGTAGCTGATGTAAGTAATGTATGTGTGTTTCATTTCTCAAAGGGAGAAAACATGACTCACAATAGTACTGAACTTAACAAAAAAGAAAAGGGAAGGAAAGAAAAGGAAGCATTGGCTACTTGTTAGCTTATGCTTTTTTTCAGAAAAAGGAAAAAAAATTCCTAAACTGAAATGTTTGATGGCATAGTTTTAACTCACCAGCCATTGATTTTTCATAATATTAATAACATAATTTGGATTAAGATTCTTGGATATACTATAGGTTATAGACATTATACTTTCTATGTTCTTATCTCTCAGAGTTTGCCAAACTATACATATCTGGAGATGTGTCATGATAGTGAGTTGCAGTTAATGCAGAGACTCAAAGCTGGTCAAAGTTTTGAATATAAATAATTCTGAGTGTTTAGCTGTGGCCAGTTCATCTATATCAACTCCCCCCATCAAAGGCTCAGAGAAAATCACAGAGGAGGAAGCAGAAAGAAGGCAGGGGTGCTGTGAAATGTACTTGTTTGTTTGTTGTTTGTTTGTTTGTTTATTGGCATGATATGACTGTCACATGTATCAAGTCACAATAGCTGTGGTTACCTAAACAAAATAAAGGCAGTCAATATCAAGCATAGATGGAGAGAAATTCATGAGGTTCTATCCCAGTTGGAGATGCTACTGGTAGCTCTCCTAAAGGAGAAATGATGACTCTCTTTTAGGAATCTGACCAGTGGATGACTACATACATGTACATATGGGCAGCACTAAACAGATTCAGAGTTATTGATAGTAAAATAAATTTTAAAAAGATATGAAATTAGGAGAGAGATAAGATTTTTCCCCAAGGAGACTAGGAGGAAGGTAGTAGTAAATGGATATTATCAATATTCATTATATAAATGTGTAGATTTTTCAGAGAATGAAAAATATTATGAAAATAAAAAAGTAAAATCAAATCATTTTCCTGCTAGCACATCCCAAATCATTCAATATATGGCCCTAGTCATTTTGCTTATTCATAGTATTTTTGGGACTAGTGTTTAATGGAACACATGCTTGGCAATACAATAACTCTTACCTTCTCAAATTAGCTAAATTTCTGTATTCAGTCTAAGCAGGGTAGACATCCAGATGGTGAAACATTCTAGTAGCTGCAAAGACTATCTCTGAATAGCCCTCATCCATTGTCATAGGGTTTTCAGTAACTCCAAGAGAATCTGCTGTGTAACTACGAAACTACTTTCCACATTTGTTTTCATCTTACACAGTTACTATGATTTGCTGAAAGAAGCCAAAACTGGGAGGCAAGAAAGTGACACATTCAAGACATGGAGAAACTCAGCAGAAACACTCATATAGCATACATGCATCATTAAACATAGATAATTTACTATGCATGGACTTGATTGGATATTCCACAAACACTTAACTACAGACAAAATGGACTTAAACTGAGAGCCCAGTTATAGCAAACATAGTTGTTACAGAGGGAACCAATAGGTATTGCTACTGCTCATCTTAGGATCCAGTAAAGTAACATACTCCATCAATTACCTATGAGTAAGATGGTCTACTCCCTGGAAGTAACATGCTTTTCCTCACAGAATAGTGCCCAAGAAAACTTAACAAGCCATAAGTATATACTTGCTAAATATAAAGAAAATTTTAAAACAGAAATTTAAGTGTATATAACAGCCAAAGTTACACACAAGAAAGAAAATAACACAAACATTGTTTACTAATGTCTAGTAGTAATTGGTTTACATACACAAAAATTTTCATTTGACTTCTGAGATCTCATTGGTATACAAGAAGAACTAGCAAAAAAGTCACCTAAAAAAGAAACAAACAAACAAAAATCTCTGCAACTCTAGCCTAGGTCTACAATGAATACACATATAAATTATCTAAATAAGTCAGACATCTGGGGTTGTACATTGAGTGGATGGCACAGCATGAAGCCTGTCAGTATAATAAATCATCATATGCAGAAAATGACTCAGGTGTCAACTGAAGTTTGGGTTATAGTCTATCACAAGGATTGGCATGGATAATTTCCATTAAGAAGCAGTAAGAAGGATCAAAACTTGAGTCAGAGTGAAAAAAATGAAGTGATACAGATGAAAAGAGTGTCCGAAACATGGAGCAAAGTTTAATTCAAATAAGAGTTGGGAATCTCATATTTATACTAAGTTGTGTAGGAAGAGTTCTTGTGGCTTGCTCAATTATTACTGATCTGCTTAAAGAGCAGTACATTTTTTTTTACAAGAATACTTTGTGGTACACAAATAACTTACACAGAGAAATTCAGAGAAAAATCAAGAATTCAATCATGTTAATTGCTTTAGATCAAGAGGGAAATGTGTTTCTATTTCTGGAGTATTGTGAGCTAAACCTTTATGTCCTCCCAAAATTCATATGTTGAAATCTTAGTCCTTAATGTGCTGATAGTAGGAGAAGGGACCTCTTGGACATAATCTTGAGAATTCAGCTCTCATAAATGTGATTAGTACCCATCTAAAAGAGATTCCATAGATCTCTTACCCTCTTCCATGAAAATCCTACAAAAAAAACATGTGTTTATCAACCAGAAAGTAAGAACTCTCCAGACACCAAGTCTGTCATTACCAAGTTAGGACTTTTCACTCTCAAGAATTATAAAATGCTTTTGCTTTTTAAGCTACCCATTGTAGTCATATTGATATTTGTTGATATGGTAGTCCAAAAAGATCTATTATCAATTGGTCAGCTAAGAAAATTTAACAATTAAATGATAAGGCCTGGTGTTAATGCTTGTCCCTCTTATTTATTTCCAGTTAATTGACCTTAGGTCAACCACTGAAACTCATAATTATTTATGACTCAAATTATTGAAAACATATTTTATAGAGATTATATAAAGGTTAAATGATATTTCATATGACTAGTATGACAAGATATGTCTACCCGGTGGTGCAGTAGTGGCAAGTATGTTATGGTAGTAACCAACTACTTTCTGATTGGGCCTATGTACACACCATGAGAAGAGCCTATATTTGGCATTGTTAAAAGAAGTAATAACCTGTGACAGATAGGTCATAGAGCCTAGGGGAGAACCTATTTCTATCATTCTAATAAAAGAAAACTCTTAAAATAACTCCTAATAGCTTATTGGTATATTCATTAATCAGAACCTCTCTCAACCCTCAACAGGGAAGTTTATTCCCAAGTTCTCAATGTGATAAGAACAAAAGACTGTAGGGCATCCAGCCTTAAATGGGATGAAATTCTCAAATAATTATAAACTTTATAATGCTTCCCTTATAATAGATGCTAAATTTGTTTCAAAATAGTCTAAAAGTTATTTTAGAAAATTGTCTTAATGGAAAGGACTAAGCCAATCCATTTATATCTTCCTTTTATATTTTCAATGAAAAGTATATCTTTCCAATAAATTATATGGAAATAAGTTGGATAAGAGGACAAAGTTAGTGAACCTGTCCCTGGCTTTCAGTATTCCCCTTCTATTAACTCATAACATATTGTACCCAAGTATTTCTTACATTGTTTTACATCTTACCACATTAGTCCTCTCACTCATTTGATATATGTTTATTCTATGATCTTAGCTTATGAAACTAAATTATTTTCAAAAATTGTGCCTGCTTTTTTAATACTGTCACATTTTAGAGTACACATAGACTATTAAGATATCAAACTGGATTTCTCACATCAAACTACAAACTCTGACCCAGTTACATAAATCCTCATTATTCTTTCTTCTCATCTATTTCCTTTCAAATATAATTTCTACATCATATTTTAATTCAAAGATGAAAGTACTTTATAGCATTGTCTAACAGTACTTATATGTGAGCATACTCCAAGCCACTAACTGAATGAGTCATGTTAAAGTGTAAGCAAATAACCATGAATGCTAACAAGGAGAGGTGATAATGACAATTTACTTTATTTCTTCTAAGTCAACACAACATTGCTTTAAAAAATGCTTTGGATCAATGTCACACATTAAAGAGAAGAGTAAATCTGATGTTTTAAAATAAGAAATCCATATTATAGTAGATTCATGCTTCAAATAGTTAAAATAATTTGATGTAAAAGTGAACATCTTTTGCCCATTAATTACGTGAATTTGTACACTTACGTAGGTACATGCTAGTACTTGGCTTGCGGGAGGGGTTAAGGACACAAAGTCCAGATTTCGGGCTCAGTATTTATGGGAATATTTTTTTTGTTATTGTTTTGTTTGTTTGTTTTTTTTTTAATACAGGATTTCTCTGTGTATCTGAAGCTTGTCCTAGAATTCTCTCTGAACAGCAGACTGGCCTCAAAATCATAGAGATCCTCCTGCCTCTACCTCCCAAATGATGGGGCCAAAGGCATGTGTCACCACTGCTGGTGTATTTGTGGTTCCTAACCTCTACTTGAAACAGATTTCTTACTTTAAGGGGGGGTAATTATGTTATAAACTGCAGTATGAGTTGTGATACATGTTTCAATCAAGAACACAGCACAATGTGAGCTTCAGCACTTTCCCAATTCCGTTTTTAGCCCATATGATTTAAAAATACTTTAAACTGTATCTAGTCCTAGACCTGACCTCAAATATCACAATATATTTAATTAATGGTGGCATCTACTTTGAGACTTTTATGAAAGTTTTTTCTCTTAATTTCGGCCTGATGTATTTTCTCTTAAGGTGAAGTTCCTTCTTGTAAATACCTAAAAGGATGCTTAATGACTGAGGTGAAATTTCTCATTTAAGATCATTTTAATTACAGCAATGACAACAGATGCATATATGTTCATTAATAAAAGATAATTTGTAGCTGTTTCCCTCTGAAAGTCAAGCCAGAAAATTATAGATCATATTGAGATGCAAAAAGAAACACTGTTCTCTAAGTCAAATGCTCCATTATTAAAAACTGTCATCCCTTATGAAATTCAGAACTAGCAAAGCGAAGAAGAGAGTAACCATTTTAAAACGTCTGAAGGGGATTCCATAACAACATTCAAATGCATTACTACTCAAACAATTTGATTATATTATAAAATATTTAAAACTGCAGCTGTAGTTTGGATATTTACTGTTGGTTATTTTTATTTCAAGATCTTCACAGGAAAATGGTACAAGTTTGCAGAGCTATTTGTATTGTGCTGATTAAACACACACACACACACACACACACACACACACACACACTAGCATGAGCTGTCCACAATATATATTTACATCAACAGGAAAAAAATCATAAATAAGAAAATAAAGTCTTTTTTTTAAAATTTGTATTTCTATATAGGAATAGTTACATAAAATTAAAAATATCAAACTTAGTCTAGTTGAAATGTGCTAAACATTAACAAAATTAAGTACTTGTAGTTATAAAATATATGATTCCACATAAAAGTAAAAATAATCTGTAACCTAACAATTAAATAATAATTCCTATATTTTTGTCAATAAAGATATGATATAGAATTATCCCAGCCTGAGATTTCGTGTTAATGAACCAAATTTTGTTATATTCTATTACCAAATTACTAAATATAGAAAAGAAATACATACATATATCTTCACTAGAATGCTAGAATAGTATGGAAATCTTGTCTCTAAAGCATTCTGTTGTACCTGGATCTTTTTTTTTCCAAGACAAAAAAGAAAGACTAGTAGACAAGACTCCTGGTCAGCATCCACTTCTGGCTGACTCTTTATAAAGTGACAATCTGTGTTCATGCATTTAATCACCAGCAACCTCTTCAGCTGGTGAAGCAAGAAATTCATCATCCTAATTTTCCAGACATAAGACCAACCAATAGGTCTGCATCCCTATAAGCATCTAGTTCTAATTTCAGGTTAGTTTATACATTCACAGTATTCACAGAATCACAGGCCCAACATTGATCATTGTTAATTGTACTATATTATTAAAAGTGTTTTATATTCATTGTTTGCCATATATTTCAATTAAAACATTTGTGGTTACTAGATCTATCTGATAAAGGGAGAGAAAACAAATGCTTGCATAACTAAGTACTGTGTCCAAAGTGACATAGCTCATGGATGAGGGAGGCGAGATCAAATCAGGTGCTTCACAGAATCTGGGAAGCAGACAGCCATTTGTAAAGGTAGCAAGTAAACCACCACGTCTGAAATTGGACACATGACTGCAGACTGTAGATCATAGACTCAAGGAAGTCACATAAATTTTCTGATCTTTTGTTTCTTATTTGGTAAAATTCAGCTCTTAGTTGTACTTACTTAATTTAGGCTGTTGTGATGATACACAGAACAATGTAAAGTATGATAGGGAAGGTTTAGGAAATTAAGAGCATGTCAACAGCACAGGCATTGTAGACTCTTCAGAATAAATCTTTGGGGCCACATTAGGAGAGCAGCCATTACTGCAATGCTAGATCAGAGTCCTTTTGTACCTAGTGTCAACTAGTAATCCAGGTAATTGGATAAATTGGGGAAAGAAAATCACAATAATATTGTTGAGAATTTGTACAAATTCAAAAACACATGCTGAGAAAAGAGCATGGTATTATACTGATCACATTCTTTCCTTCACTTGATCAGCTACCACTTTCCTACCTCCAGTTTTCCTTTTAAATTCTCAATAACAAAAAGTGGGTAAAGTGGGGGTATTCATAGAGCAATCTGATACTTCAATTAATATCCTTAAAATTCTCATCTACAAAAAGATAACACCTATTTATACACCACATCATGTATTTGAAATTTATTTTTTTTCCTCTCTCTCAATCTCTCCCTCTCCCTCTCTTTCTTCCTCTCTCTCTCTATTAGTTATTCTCTAATACAGATCTGGATCCATGCTTTTTACTTTAGGTTCTTTTCCTATTTTAGGCCAATCCCCTTCTGAAACCCTGAAATATTTAGTTTCAAATAACAATATCTAAATATTTCTGAATTATTTTATGAGAACATATTGAATTTTCTAATATAGAGATAATTTCTACATTATCTTTTTGACAGGTTAAGTATATGTTTGTATAGCTTTGTTTAAATGATAGGAGAGGAAAGGTTTTGGACATTCTTTAGATACATTTGCAACATCCATAATTTAAATGAAATCCTATAACTTTCCTCAAAGGAAAGAGCTTACTGGGAAGACTTATGAGTCACACAAAAAAATTTATACCACAACAGCACCTTGCAGCCACATTGCATATTCATAATCTAGAAGGTATAGAAAGAAATATAATTTGCTAAGGTTGATAGTTTCAATGGTGAATATAGACTAAGTTCTATTAGCTAAACTTGAGAATTAGCCCAACAGATTTCAACTACCCAGCAGTAATTAATTCCAGCATGTTAAGCTTAATTAAGGAAAACAAAATGTATTGTTAATTGATGAAAAGGAAAGCTACCAACTGATGACACAGGACTATTGAAATATATTAAAGAAATGGTACAGTATGTTAAGCATGTAGTTCCGCCAAAATTCTCCCAGCTTTATTTTGTCTTCCTTTCCATATCTTTGGCTCTCAAAAATTCATTCTCAGTTCTTTGGCAAAAGAGACTGGAAGAGACCAGAAGGAGGAGAGGGGGAGTGGACAGCTCATGCTAATGCCACTCTTGATTTCTTTTTTTTTTTAATCCCACTTTGTGCATAAAAAATATAGTTCATTTCGTATCCTGAGAGTTACCCTGGCATATGGCTCAATTGGAAACATCAAGGTTTTTAGTTCTTTTTAAAATGGCTTGCCTCTTTTCCAGACTTTTCCTCAGAAAGATGCACTATCATAACCACTTTCAGGGTCTATCACTCTTGGACTGGAAAATTCCTCTCTTTCTGATCCAAAAGGTCTTGATGAAATGATGGAATGGGCTTGGGACTGATTTTTTTGTCAGGTATATGCTAGTTTGGATGTTCAGGTTTTTGTAAATGACATGCTCTTCAAACTCAAAGGGAAACTCTTTCCAACTCTGTACTCTTCTATTGAGCTAAATAATTTTCAAGTATCAATTGCACTCTATTATCATGCATTAAAGTCTATAAATAAACTTTTATATATCAAGCCAATCCTGACTCTCCACAGGAAAATACAATGTTGAATAATATATATTTAAGAACGTTCTATTTATCCAAAGCCTTTCTAAATCAACATTGTGATAAGATGGCATTGACCTGTAATACTTAATGTCTTACTTATATTGCCCACCTGGGATGAAGTTTTAGTTCAAAAATATGAAAATACTTAAACACTTGATTCATCAGGGCTAATCTTCATTTGTGTGCAATAAATCTTGGATAAAGTCAACTGGATTCATGGAATCATTGGAAGTTACAGACTGTGCCCAAATAGGGAAAGGAAAAACTTCTTAACAGGTTTACATATGAAATAAGAGAAGAAGGGGGGGGGGACAGGAACTACTCTCTCTAAGTAGATGAAAATATAAGAAATATTGTTCTTTATTTGCAATGTCGAGAAAGATTTCAAAGGCACTTTATAAAAGTGACTTTTTGACTTGTGGCTAGCAACAATTTTTGAATCCTGAAGTAGTCACTTTTTTATTTGTAGACTACAGTAATAATGTTAAGAGTTTATCTCTTCTTTCATCTCCATGTGCATATTCTAGATTTAAATGTCTCTTGTAAGCAAATATACATAGAACTACATGGGACTAAAAATACAAGACATAAAAACACATTTGCAACTGGAAACAAAAATTTCTGCATCTAGAAACTATGAAGAACAGAGCAAGGATATATGTTTCCTTAGCATGTTCTTCAACTATTTTCCATCTTTTTTAACTGGCAGGCAGCTAGCAGCTACAGTGTCAAGTAATGGAGTTGTCTTTCATTTGGATATACTATACAAGTGGCAATATACTAATCCATTCATTAACTTAAAATAAGTCAATAATTTTGAAAAAATAAATCCATATCTCCTTTAGTAACAGAAGCCACATGTCTTTTAAAAGGAGTCATTATCTCCATGGGTTTCTCAGCTGAAGTTAAGAATCTAAAAATGATTTTCATCTATTTCTCATTAATATGCAAAAATATTCAAATTAGATAGTAATTAACCATCTACTCAGTAGAAAACCTTTCCATGATAATTTATGATAAACTCAGTTGCCGCTTTGATTGAGATTGATTTTTGGTGTTGGGAATCTATCATGAATACAAAAAAGCACCTGAAAAAATATTTTTAAACACCTAACTTACTGCTTAGCTAATTACATGGTAGCCATGTCTGCAGGCACACATGTGCTCCTGAGATTATGGTAAAACTCATTCCTCAGCACTGTGTCTTTGAATGCCTCTGTCTAGCTGACTCCTATTATTTGGGGCTTTTTCATTGTTTAATTCAATCCACTCAACTGCCACACTCAGATGAGACTGCCTAACTAATACAGAATTTCAATACAAAAAGAGCCATGACCATTTTCACATATTCGCAAGATGAACTGATTTCACAGGCTACTTTGCTCTATGGGCTTAGTCATGATTTATAAACAGACTTCAGTGTTACTCTCTGCACATGAAAACCAGACCTCAGTAGTTGGTGATGAATGGGTGATTCTTATGTGCTTGCCAGGCCAGGGAAGCCATTTCCATTCTCCACAACAAAAGCTGGAGTTGAGTGTAGGTGACCATGGGGTATGCAACTAAATGGAAACACTGAAGACTGCTATTCAAAATGTTGCTCCCTGGAAGTAATAAAACTATGGGGGACACAGTTAGCAATCTTATGATAACACATTTTCAATACCAAAAAAAAAAAAAAAAAAAAAAAAAAAAAAAACACGTACTACTTTCAGTACCCACTTACACAGATCAGCTCTGGTGGAGAAGTCCCAGGGCAATAGATAAAAAGGAAATTCTGGCTCTGTCAGGCTGTACATGGCTGCCTCAATCATCCATTTAAAAGCATGCTATTTCAGGAGCACAGCAGTTCATTGGCTACTCTGCCCCCCCTTTTTTTTTTCAATCTTTACCTTAGCTAGTGTTTGTATGCAATAAAATTTCAGTATTATTTCATGTATTCCTCTGGAATACATATACACTGGAAGTTACTATAGTCATTTTCCAGATAGATTTGGAGGCCTGAGTCGCATGACTGTTGACAAGTTAATCAGTCAATCTGAAGAACAGGGACCGTTATTTCTGCTCTTTTTTCTTCACTCACTTGTGTTTCATAATGTCTTTCAAAAATGACCTACAGCAGATCCATCACTGAACTTCCTACAAATTCCAGTTGCCAGTTCTTCCTTAGTAGTACTGTGTCAGTCTCTAGAGAAGATATTTAGATATTTCCCTTTTAAAACAGACTGCCCAGATAATTCTCTCTCTCTCCCTCCCTCACCCCTCTCTCTCTCTACCTTCCTCTCTCCCTCCCCACCCCTCTCTCTCTCATACACACACACACCTTACCTTTAATTCCCAAGAACCAAGCAATTGACCTCCAAACGCTGTAAAGGTGCATTGTATCTTCAGGGAATGGGGCAAATGGGGAATGATACCCTTAAATGGCTCCCCTTAGGAATTTTCTGACAGGGTGAAATATAGAGTAATTAGCAAGTAACCTGAAAACATGATTCTGAATCTTCTCAAAAATGTCTGAGAAGGCTAATTATAGTCATATGCACACGAGCCTAAACAGAGGAGGAAAATGGGAAGAACCTTAGACTGTTTTTTGAAAGATGTCTTTACAAAACTAGTAGGTGACATGATTAAAAATTTCAAGCTCCTGCCAGTTCCCATAGGGTACAGACAGTTACCAGCATAGAATATATATATGCATCCTTTCTCATAGGATTGTAAAACAACAGAATTGGCCACAAGCAAAGAGCTGCTGTGATTTCTGTTTTATGACAGCCCCTCCCTTCCATTTCCTGGTCAGCATTCTGGATGATTGTTCCATTTAGCACACATTCTCTAGTTTGTTTCTTTTGCTTCAAGTCTATTTTACATTTTCCTGTACCAAACTGCGTTTGCCATCTGCTGATCCAATTACTTATACAATCCAAATCCTTTTGAGTCTGATTGTTTCATTCCTCATTATTTGTTCAGCCTCCAGTTTTAGTATCCTTGGTAAACTCTGAAGTCTTGTTTTCAATACCTCATCTGAATATCTTATATACAATACAACCCAATTAGCTCAAACTTTGGCTTTTCCTAAGGCTACTTGTGTCTAAGTGGATTTATATCAGCTAAGTGGTTGTGGATCCTTAAAAACAGCCCAACAATCCCCTCTTATAAGGACAGCTGACCCATCAAGAATTTTATCATTTTCTTTAAATTAAAAATAGCTTTAAAAGAAAGCGAGATAGGGGCTATCAAACACTACTGTGTATGAGAACAATATCATCATTACCATGGCTATCATCATCATCCTTCCAGAATTGCTGATATGTAATTGACAAAGATTGCATATATTTAAAAAATACAAAGTGACATCTTGATACACACGTTGAAAAATAATTACCATGATAAAAATAATTATTATAGCTATCACATAGTTACTTTGATGTGGTATGTTGAAAATAGAATCTACTCTTTCAACAAATTTCAAGTATATAACACATTGTTACCTAATTATCATGTTACAAATTAAGTCTACATAATTATCATTGAAGACTACATCCTTTACTCAACACTACCCCATCTACTTCTGATAGTCACACTATGCTCTCTACTTCTACCATTAGACATTTTAATGTATATTAAATAGTAATATATATGTTACTATTCAGTGTTGTGTCCTATGCCTGGCTCAGTTCATTACTGTCCTCCAAATCCATCCATGGCAACATTTCCTTCTTTTCTAAAATTGGATATTATCACTACACTGTCTATATACTCTTCTTTATCTGTTCATCCAATGACTAAGCCTTATTTCCAGATCATAGCCAGTATGAATAATACTGCAAAGGATATGACAGTGTAGTTATCCCTACAAGATAATGCTTTTATTTCTTTTTACAAATAGAATTGGTATTATTAATCATATGGTAACAGCATTTTCAATTATTTTTGAGGCAAGGTCTTACTATGTATCTCTGGTTGTCCTGAAACACACCATGCTGACCTCAAACTCTCAGAGATCTGCCTACTTCTGCATCCTGAGAAGTGGGGTTAAAAATGAGCACAGCCATGTTCAGACAATGATTTTTAATTTTTAAGAACCCCCTCACACTCACCAATACCGAGCTTTCACTCTCTTTATCAATGTTTATTTTTTCTTACAATGGCCATTCTAGCAATATGAGGCTTTGATTTCCTTTCTCCTGATGATTATTGAGGTTGAGTCCATTTTCTAGACTTAACTTCTTTAGTACAACGTCTACTTGAGACCCCTTACTTATTTGGTGTATGTTATGGGGATGTGTTCTTATTGAGCACTATGTGTTGTGCTCCTTATACATTTTAGCATAAATCACTTCATATACCTGACTTGTAAACATCTTCTGTAGATTGCCTTTGCATTTTTCTGTTAACCTTTCTGTATAGAAATGTGTTAGTCCTGTTTCTTTTCTGCACTCCACTGCCAAGAGCCATGTCACCAAATTTTCTCCCTGTTTTAACTGAGGAACTGTATAGCTTCACATCTGATGTTTACATTGACTTTTCTATAACATGGTAGATAGGAATTTGATTTTAAGTTGTTCATATATGTTGTCCAATATTTTCAGGAATTTGTTGAGGAGAAGAAGGTCTCCCCCATTGTTAACTAATGGAAATTGGCTGGATGTGTGTGGATAAGTTCATGTTTGGTGCTTCTATAGACTGCTTTAAGTAGTAATGACATTTTGACATTAGTTCTAATAATCTATGACCAGGAGATATCTTGTCACATATTTATACCCATCATAATTTCTTTTATTGCTATTTTTCAGTCTTAAGTATAAAAATCATTCACTTTCTTTTTATAATTTTTTAATTTATATTGAAATCTTGTTTTACATGTCAATCCCAGTTCGCTATGCCTCCCCTCCTCTCCTGCCCCTCCAAGTCCTCTCTCTCATCCTCTTTCTGCTCCCCAGGAAGGGTGAGATCTTCCATGGGGGATCTTCAAAGTCTTTCAAATCATTTAGCAGGATCTAGGACCTCCCATGTGTTTCTAGGCTGAGAAAGTATCCCTCTAGGTGGAATGGGCTCCCAAAGTCCATTTGTACACTAGAGATAAATACTGGTCCACTACCAGAGGCCACATAGACTTCCCAGTCCTCCTATGTTCAGGGGTCTGAGTTAATCCTCCTATGTTTAGGGGTCTAAGTTAGTCCTATGCTGCTTTCCTAGCTATCAGTCTGAGGTCCATGAGCTCCCTCTTATTCAGGTCAACTGTCTCTGTGGGTTTCTCCAGCCTGGTTTGACCCCTTTGCTTATCACTCCTCCCTCTCTACCACTAGATTCCAGGAGTTCAGCTCAGTGTTTAGCTGTGGGTGTCTGCTTCTGCTTCCATCAGCTAATAGAAGAAAGCTCTCAGATGATATATAAGATAGTCATCAATTGCATTATCAGGGAAGGGCATTTAAGGTAGCCTCTTCACTATTGATTAGATTGTTAGTTTGGGTCATCCTTGTAGATCTCTGGATATTTCCCAAGTGCCAAATTTCTCTTTAGACCTATAACGGCTCCCTCTATTATGGTATCTCTTTTTTTTCCTCTCCTGTATTCCCCCCCCCCACTGAATCTTCCTGTTCCCTCAAATCCTCCTCTCCCCTCCACTTTTACCTTTTTCTTTCTCTTAGTCCCCCCCCCATGCTCCCAGTTTTCCCAGGAGATCTTGTCCCTTTCCCCTTCTCTGGGTGACAATGTATGTCTCTCTTAGAGTCCTCTTGCTTCCTAGCTTCTCTGGTGGTATGGAATGTAGGCTGGTAATAATTGCTCAAAGTCTAATATCATTATATGAATGAGTACACACCATGATTATCCTTTTGTGACTGAGTTACCTCACTAAGAATGACTTCTTCTAGTTCCATCCATTTCCCTACGAATTTCAATATTCCATTGTGTAAATGTACCATATTTTCTCTATTCCATTCTTCAGTTGTGGTTGCTTCCAGGTTCTGGTTTTGACTACTAATGCTGCTATGAACATAATTAATAGATATTATTGTTGTATGAGTGTGCATCATTTGGATATATGCCCAAGAGTGGAATTGCTGGGTCTTGAGGTAGACTGATTCCCATTTTCCTGAGGAACCACCATACTGATTTCCAGAAAAGCTATATGAGTTTGCACTCCCACAAGCGGTGGAGGAGCGTTATCCTTTTTCCACATCCTCTCTTTGATGTCTTTTATTTTAGCTATTCTTACAGGAGTAAGATGATATCTCAGAGTTGTTTTGATTTGCATTTCCCTGGTGGCTAAGGATGTTGAGCACTTTTTTAAATGTGCCACTTGAGATTGCTCTACTGAGAATTCTCTATTTAGTTCCATACCCCAATTGTTAATTGGATTATTTGGTGTTTTGGTAACTAGCTTCTTGTGTTCTTTGTATATTTTGGAGATCATACCTCTGTCAGATGTGGGGTTGGTGAAGATCTTTTCCCAGTCTGTGGGCTGCTGTCTTTTCTTGTTGACTTGTGTCCTTTGCCTTACAGAAATTTCTCAGTTTTGAGGAGGTCCCATATATTAATTGTCAATCTCAGTGTCTGTGCTACTGGTGTTATGTTCAAGAAGAGGTCTCCTGAACCAATTTGTTCAAGGGTACCTCCCAGTTTCTCTTCTAAGAGGTTAAATTTAGGTTGAGGTCTTTGATTCATTTGGACTTAAGTTTTGTACATGGCAATAGATATGCATCTATCTGAAATCTTCTATAGGTCAGTATCCATTTGTTGGAGATGCTACTTTTTCATTGTATAATTTTAACTTCTTTCTCAAAAATCATGTGTTCATAGGTATGTGGGTTAATATCAGCATTTTCCATTTGATTCCATTGGTCTACCAGTCTAATTTTGTGCCAATACCAAGCTGTTTTCAGGACTATAACTGTAGAATGGAATGGAGCTTGAAATCGGGGATAGTGATGCCTTCTGAAGTTCCTTTATTGTACAGGGTTGTTTTGGCTATCCTCGGTCTTTTGTTTTTTCATATAAAATTGAGAATTATTCTTTCAATTCCTCTGAAGAATTATGCTCATATTTTGATAGGGATTGTACTGAATCTGTAGATTGCTTTTGGCAAGATTGCCATTTTTACTAAGTTGATCCAACCTATAAAAGAGTATAGGAGATCTTTCCACTTTCTGGTTTCTTCTATAATTTCTTTCTTTAAAGACTCAATGTTCTTACTTTCCAGGTCTTTTAACTTGTTTGGTAAGTGTTACCCCAAGATACTTTATGTTGTTTGTGGCTATTGTAAAGGGTGATGTTTCTCTGATATCTTTCTCAGCCCCTTTGTCATCTGTACATAGTAGGGCTATTGGTTTTTTGTTTTGTTTTGGTTTTGTTTTTTTGTTTTGTTTTTTTTTTTTTTTTTTTGAGTTAATCTTGTATCCTGCCATATTGCTTAAGGTATATTTCAGCTGTAAGAGTTCCCAGGTAGAGTTTTTGTGTCATTTACATATCATATCATCTGCAAATAGTGACACTTTGACTTCTTCCTTTCCCATTTGTACCCCTTGATCTCCTTTTGTTGCCTTAATGATCTAGGTAGAACTTCAAGTACAATATTGAAAAGATATGGAGAGAGTGGGTAGCCTTGTCTTATTCCTGATTTTAGAGGAATCATATTGAGTTTCTCTCCATTTAGTTTGATGCTGCTTGTTGGATTACTATATATTGATTTTTTTCATATTTAGGTATATTTTTCTTATCCCTGATCTCTCCAAGATCTTTATCATAAAAGGATGTTGGATTTTGTCATAGACTTTTTCAGCATCTAGTGAGATGTTCATATGACTTTTCTTTTTCATTTTTTTTATATGGTGGTTCAAATTGATAGATTTTCATATGTTGAACCACCATCCTTGTATCTCTGGGATAAAGCCTATTTCGTTATGTTGGATGAGTTCTCTGATGTGTTCTTGGATTCGATTTGCCAGTATTTTATTGAGTATTGAGTATTTTGGCATCAATGTTCATGAAGGATATTGGTCTGTAGTTCTCTTTCTTAGTTGTGTCTTTGTGTGGCTTGCATACAAAGGTAATTGTGGCCTCGTTAAAACAGTTTGGTAATGAACCTTCTGCTTCTATTGTGTGGAACACTTTGAGGAGTATTGGTTTTAGCTCTTTTTTGTATTTCTGGTAGAATTCTGCACTGAAGCCATCTTGCCCTGGCCTTTTTTTTTTTTTTTTTTTTTTTTTTTGGTTGGGAGGCTTTTGATGACTGCTTCCATTTAATTAGGGGTCATAGGTCTATTTAAGTTGCTTATCTGTTCTTGATTTAATTATGGTAAGTGATAGCTATACAGAAATTTGTTCATTTCCTTTGAATTTTCAAAGTTTGTGGAGTACAGGTTTTCAAAATATGACTTGAAAATTGTCTGGATTTCCTCAGTGTCCATTGTTATGTCTCCCTTTTTATTTCTGATTTTGTTGATTTGCATGTTCTCTCTCTGCCTTTTGGTTAGTTTGGAAAAAAGGTTTGTCTACCTTGTTGATTTTCTTGAAAAACCAACTCTTTGTTACATGTATTCTTTGTATTGTTTTCCTTGTTTCTACTTTATTGAATTAAGCCCTCAATTTGATTATTTCCTGGTGTCTACTCCTCTGGGGCAAGTTTTGTTCTTTTTGTTCTAGAACTTTCAGTTCAGCTGTTATTTCTCTAATGTGGTTATTCTCCAGTTTCTTCATGTGGGCATTTAGTGCTATGAACATTCCTCTTAACACTGCTTTCAAAGTGTTCCATAAGTTTGGGTATATTGTGTCTTGATTTTCATTGAAATCTAGGAAGTTTTTAATATATTTCTTTATTTTTTTTTCTTGACTCAGGAACGGTACAATAGGACATTGTTCAGTTTCCATGAGTTTTAGGGCTTCTGCAATTTGTGTTGTTGTTGAATTTTAACTTTAAAACATGGTGGTCTCATAAGATACAGGTGGTTATTGCAATTTTTTTTTGTATCTGTTGAGGTTTGCTATATTGCTGAGTGTATGGTCAATTTTAGAGAAGGTTCCTTGTGAAGCTGGGAAGAAGGTATATTTTGTGTTTGGATGGAATGTTCTATGGATGCCTGTTAAACCCAATTGGGTCATAACTTCTGTTAGCTATTTTTTTTGTTGTTGTTGTTAATTTTCTGTCTGGTTGTCCTGTCTAGTGGTGAGAATGGTGTGTTGAAGTCTCCCACTGTAAGTGTGTGAGGTTTTATGCATGATTTGAGTTTTAGTAATGTTTCTTTTACAAACATGTGTGCCTTTATATTTGGCGAATTGAGGTTCAGAATTGAGACTTCATCCTGATGGATTTTTTTTTCCGCTGATGAAATTACCATCTTCATTTCTTTTGATTGATTTTAGTTTGAATATAATTGTCAGATATTCAGAAAACTATACCAGCTTATACCTTGAGTTCATTTGATTAGAACATGTTTCCCAACACTTTACTCTGAGGTAACATTTATCTTTGAAGTTGAGGTGTATTTCTTGTATGCAGCAGAAGGTTGGATTCTGTCTTCATATCCATTCTGATAGCCTTGGTCTTTTTACAGACAAATAACCACCATCAATATTGAGGAAAATTAAGTACCATTGATTATTAATTCTTGTTTGTTTTGGATTTGTTGTTGTTGGTATTGTGTGTGTGGATTTACCCTGCCTTTTCTTTTGACATTTTGTAAAGTGGAATTGTCTATTGTCTATGTTTTTGTGAGTGTAGTTAACTTCCTTAGGTTGGAGTTTTCTTTCCAGTACTTTCTATAGAGCTGGATTATTGGATATGTATTGTTTAAATCTGGTTTTGTCATGGAATGTCTTGTTTTCTCTCCCAATACTGATTGAAAGTTTTGCTGGCTATAGTAGTCTGGGCTAGCATCTGTGGTCTCTTAGCATTTGTAGAATATCTATCCAGGACCTTCTGGCTTTCAGAGTTTCCATGGAGAAATCAAGTATAATTCTGATTGGTTTGCTTTATATATTACTTGGCCATTTTCCTTTGCTTCTCTTAATATTCTTTCTTTATTCTGTGTGTTTGGTGTTTTGATTATTATATGATAAGGGAACTTTCTTTTGTAGACCACTCTATTTGGTGTTCTGTAAGTTTCTTGTACTTTCAGTGGCATATCTTTCTTTAGGTTGGGAAAGTTTTCTTCTATGATTTTGTTGAATATATTTTCTGCACCTTTGAGTTGGGTTTCTTCACATTCTTCTATACCTATTGTTCTTAGGTTTGGCCTTTGCAGGGTGTTTCATATTTCCTGGATATTTTGTGTTAATGATTTGTTGAACTTAAGATTTTCTTTGGTTAATGCATCTATTTGTCCTAGTCCATCTTCAACCCATGTGATTCTTCCATCTCTTGTATTCTGTTGGCTATGCTTGCATCTGTAGTTCCTGATCATTTATCCAGCTTTTCTAATTCCAGCATTCCCTCATACTATGTGTGGTTTGGTTTGGTTTGAATTTTTTTCTTTAATTGTCTCTATTTCAGCTTTCAAATCTTGCACTCTTTGAATTGTTTCTTGAAAATTTTGGTGTGTCTTTTCATCCATTTCTTTAAAGGATTTTCTCATTTCCTCTTTTAGGGTCTCTGTCATCTTCGTGAAGTTGTTTTTTAGGTCATTCTCTTCTGCCCTATCTTTGTTGGGATGTTCAGGTTGCACTTGCATAGAGTCCCTAGACTCTGGTGTTATCATATTTGTTGAATGTGTTGTTATATTGTCGTCTTCCTATCCCTTCTTCCTGTGGGTGGAGATGGGATCTTTTTCTTTCCTGGTTAGTATGGGTCCAAGGTTCTCTTCTGGTGGGTGCAAGCAGGTCAAATACCTCTGATGGGTCGAACAATGGGTGCAAGTGGATCTGAGACACTCCCCTCTCAGTGGGTGTAGGCAGAACTATCACCTTGACAAGGACTCTTGATTGCTTGATACTTTGGGGGCGAGTTGACCTCCCTGTAGTCCCCAGGCCAGGAGATTCCAAAGAGGGCAAACAAAAGTTGGGCCTGAGACAGGGTCCCACCCTCATCTTCCGCTGAGTGGGGGCAGGACTCATTTCAACTCTATTTAATAACTTTAATACTGAATGTCTTTTTTTTTTTCTTTTGTGAGAAAAGAGCACACATGTAGAGCATTCTGGCCTCCAGCTACAGAGATCTGTCTGCCTCTGTCTTCTAGGTTCTGTAATTAATGGCCTGTGTGAATTCATTTATTAAAGCTAATAAAGTTTTGGTACTAAAAGTTTTTTGTCTAAAGGGGCAATCTTTATTGTTCCTGTTCAATTTAAATATTTATTATTCTTTTTATCCATTCCAAATTATTCAGACTAGGTCAGCAGTATGTTGAAAACAAACACAAGACTCAATTGAAGGAAGTAGGAATGCTAACTTCAAATCTTCACCTCTTTCTCCTCTCCTCTGTTGGATACAATACCCAGTCTCATTCCCCCATACTATAAAGCAGAGCAGCTGATGTGGCCTTCTCTTCCTCTCTGCCTCCAATGTCAGTGGGTCATGTAGATATTCCCCATCAAGCTTCTCCCCACCCACCCTGTTGTCAGAGCCCCAACTCCAGCAAGTATTTCCTGACAACCCAGCAACTAAATCTACCAAAAAATAGAGTAGAGTAGGCAAGTGAGCCAAGTAAACAAGCTTTAGCTTTTCACTTTTCCTCTTCTCCTCTAAATCCAGTTCCCAGTCCCATCCCAAGCTCTGTAGCACATTATCTATTATGGCCTCTCTCATGTTCTTCCATCATTCCCAGGGAACCAAGCAGATCTAAGTAGGGCATCCTGCTTTGTTCTCTCTCTTAGCCCTACCATAGCCCATGTTCTTTCCTAAGTGTCAGCCCTCAATACCTAGAAACACATTTTACCCCAAACCACAGTGCCCACACCTAGCAGAATCTCAGAAGAATTCCCTGCCAAGAAACACACAGCCACCACATTCTCCTGGGAACCAGAGAAGGCAACAGAAACCAAGGAACAAAACACCCATCCATCAAAGACAAGATCAGATATCAGCACCTAGAATTACAATGATTCCAAACCCAAGTACTTAGAGGACACTGTTAAAACACAAGCAATAACAGCCAGCACAACCATCAACCCCACCACTGTAGAGAGGTTCATGGATTAGTTCTGCTAGAGACTAGACTGCTCTCTCAGACTTTTTCCACATTTCTGTTTGCTTGGCACCTAGTACTTACTTATCTTTGCTTATGGTAGGAAGTCAGCAGAGATTTATAAAGCTGCATCCATTTTCTTGATCCTAAAAGGACAGACTAGCTTTAAAAAAAAGGAAAAAAAATCCTTACTTGTTTTCTGTGTGTGGTGCCTGGAATGGTCACATTAGTATAGCTTCTTCAAGTCCTATCTATAGCTGTCATTCTTGCAAAACATCTGCTCACTGTGCATATAGTGTCTAACTCTATGAGAAAAAGACTGAGGTACATTGAGTGTTTTGGATGCCCATGGGCCAGGTGATGTAGCGCAGCTATGTTGCAAGGAGCTTGGAAAGTTTCTTAATGGAGTTCATAGTGGTGAGGAGGACCCACCATTTCTCCATCCTGTGCTTAGCCTGTTCCCATGCCTCAGTAGTGCCAGCACCTCAGTAATCAGGGCTAAGCAAAAGAGAATGGGTTGATGGGGGGGGGTAGCATCCATGCAGCTAGGAAAAATGGATGCTCAGGATGCTCTAACTTTCTCCCAAAGGAAAAATTGCAGGCTGGATCTGTGTGGCTTTTGGCATCATGCTTACTTCCTTAGAGATGTAAAAGAGAAAGTGAAACATTCTCTATGGTATATTACTCATAAAATTTGTGATTGCTGGGATTTCTTCAGGTTGTACAGAAATGTTTCCAGACTTCCAAATTCTAACAAATGAGTGATTGAAATTGACACCTCTGTGAGGTTGAGACATAACATTCTTGTTCCACCACTCATTATTAAATTCCCTTCATTTTTGTTAATATCTACAATTGCCTTCACTTAATACTTGCTAAATTCCCATTTAAGGCTATTTATTAACTAATTGATAAACATGTTTCTAAAATAGAGAATTAAGGTAATGATGGATACACCTTTAACTCTCCATTCATGACTCATCTTTATCTGTTTCTTGAACTGTTCATCTTTTCAAAGATGACATCCTCTGTGAAACATTCCCAAATCTTCCCTGTGGCAAAGTTATAGACTGTTTTATTTGTATTTCTGTGAAACTCATTAACTTATACTATAGCACATAATATATTTTTAATTTTTATTGTACTTCCTTCCTCATATTTGTACCTTGATATGAGTCATTAAATGCTAGTGAGATGAGTGATGAGTGGACAGATGGTTAATAGTAAGCACAGAATAATTGTTTATAAGACTTGAATTTTACCTAGAGGTGCATTTCACATGCAGGAAGCCCCAGGTTTGATGCTCAGAATGAGGAGGATGAGACAGGAAGGGAAGGAAATAAGTGGGGATGGAGCAAGGGAGAGAAAGAGAAGTTGAACCTCTAAGAATTTAGACCATACTAACTGGTTACAGATGCCTGCTCCTCTGTACTCCAGATACCAAGCTGCATCAGATTATGCTCTTTCCACAGCTGTTCAAGTTAAAATATCTATCATCACCAAAAGGATTCCTGGTTTCTAACTCTCCCAGGAAGTTACCATTATGCTAAAACCCTTGATAACCCCAGCAGGCACAGGTAAATGCACTGCAACAAGCTCAAGTAGAGGTGCCTCCTGGGTTAACAGGAGAAGAAACCCAGCCCAATGCCAACACAGCAGGAAGGAACACATGCTATAGAGACTCAGAATCAGAAAGCAAGTTGCACAAACTCCTGTCAGCCCTTTAGGACTCAAGACTATCTAAGTTTTCTGTCTAGTGGCTTCACCTTGAATGGAATCCAAAACTACAGTAAGAAAAATGGTCAGCATCATTCTATTCTACTGGCCTTCCTTCTTCCTTCCTTCCTCTCTCCCTTCTTCCTTCCTCTCTCCATTCCTTCCTTCCTTCCTTCCCTCCCTCCTTCCTTCCAAAAATCAAACAAAGCAAAACAACAACAAAAACCAGTCCTTTTCCCTGATGTTAAGAATATAAGCTACATTTTTATCCCCTCACATCAACAATTTTCCATAAAAGAGATTGTTAAAAGCAGTTTTTCCTGCGGGTCTGGCCCACCACCTTGCCGGCCCCAAATAATACACAGAGACTCTGTATTAGATATAATTCTTTTGCCCAGTTACTAGTTTATTTTAGGCTAGATCTGTCTTGAATATTAACCAATTTCTATTAATATAAGTACTTCCACGTGGTCTTATCTTACCAGAGAGAGAGGCTGGCATTCTTCTCTCTCAGTCCACCATCTTGACTCTCCTTCCTACTCCATCCTCTAATCCTCCTTGTCTCCTATTCCCACCTATCTTGCTTTCCTATTGGCCAACAGTGCTTTATTCATTAACCAATACGAGAAACATATTTACAGAATGACATCTTCCATCATC
This sequence comes from Phodopus roborovskii, assembly GCF_943737965.1. Lineage (NCBI taxonomy): Eukaryota > Metazoa > Chordata > Mammalia > Rodentia > Cricetidae > Phodopus > Phodopus roborovskii. The sequence goes on along the minus strand of NW_026126547.1, from coordinate 18,782,905 downwards.
TCCTCCTTTCTGTCTAAAATAAAAAGAAGGGTTTTAACTTTAACATAGTAAAATATAACAAAATAGTTATCAAATAAGAACCACAGTTAACAATATTTAGTTTTTGTAAGGAGTACGGGTTTTTCCTCCCGCCACCAGTCTTGTCCCGCCACCGCGCCAGCCCCAAATAATACACAGAGACTCTGTATTAGATATTATACTGTTGGCCAGTTACTACTTTCTTATCGGCTAGCTCTGTCTTAAGTATTAACTCATTTGTGTTAATCTATGTATTTCCATGTGGTCTTCTTACCGGGAGCCGGCTGCCGCGTACTGCTCTCTCCAGACTCTCCATCTTGGCTCCTCCTTACTTCTTCCTTTTTCCTCCTTGTCTCCTAGTCCCTCCTATCTCCTTTCCTATTGGCCAACAGTTCTTTATTCATTAACCAGTATGAGAAACATATACAGAATGACCTCTCCCATCAAGTTTTCATTAACATTTAGCAAGATTTAAAGAAAACATTTTGTCATCTATCCTATCTTTGTGAATCTAAAGTCTTATATGTAACTTATCTTTAATCCTAACTAAGGAAAACTATAACCATAACTATTTGTCTTCAACTCCATCAAAGACCATAAAAAGATAATATATAAACTCTAGAAATGACAGAGAAAACTCACTGCCTGGTCAGTCACACAAAGTTCTTCTGTAATGTTCTATCTTTAGCCCATAAGCCATAGTGTGTTTGGCAGACTCCTCAGCAAAGCAGGAAACTTTAAACTGTCCATCTGAATTGGCAGTTTGTCAGTCACTTTTCTCTGTGTCCTACAAACCATCTGGCAGACTTTTTCATGAAGCAGGAATCCTGAAGCAATGTCCATCTTGTTTCAGCAGTCACTTTCCTGTGGGTCCTGCATGTGCAGTTTATACAGCATAAAGTCAAATAGTCCAGACAAGTAAGATCAGTATCTTGTCCATATTGAAAGCAAACTACATAATGAGTTTCTTCAATGTCCATCTTCCTTCCTAATGCAAGTGATATTTCCAGGAGCAGTTATGTCTCATTGTTAGGAAAATCCCTAAACCATTTTAAATGCCATATTCTGTAGGTCTTTGAAAGGTTTGAAGAATGCCTATTTATCTCAAATACACCTCTGTATATCTAGAAATCCTAACTTAATTATAAGTTTTGACTATCACAGGTAACTATCTATAATCTGTATTAAATTATACATTTTCAAATGAGCTATATCAACATAATACTTAAACAAGAGGAGAAATATACATATCAAAAATTGACCTTAAATTGTATCAATAAATGAAAATCCATTCCAAAATAAAGTGTTCATATCTATACCATAATCTCCTTTTTACCTTTAAAAAAGAGTTTGGTTGTGATTATTAACCATTTATAACCAACCCCTATAAATGAAAACAAACATTTATAAACAATATTTGGGAATTTGGGTGTCATTCTTTCCAAACTACTTCCTGCTGGTAGAGGGCACTGTCATGGGGATCTTAAGAAGACACACAAATCTTGGCTGCAGTCTGTAAGGCTGCCTTGTCCCAATTGTTTTGAATGTTGGATCACATGGGACTCTTTCAGGGGGACTGGTTTGATCAAACCATGTTAGTCTACAAGGAATCCACAGCTTTTCATTTTCTGTGGAAACAAAAATAGAAATCCTTTTCCCCAGTTACCTGTTCTTAGACTTAAATTTTGAAGTCAAAGCATTTTTCAAATATATAAATTGAATTAATCCAGCAGCATTTCTTTTAACAATTGTTATTATTTCCTCAGCAGTCAAAATATACAAAGACAATATAGTACCGCACAGTATCCAGATTCTCTCTATGCTTTCGATATTTACATGGCTTTTTTATTACTCTATTTCTTCTGTTTCTATTTTATTAATTTTTGAGACAGGATTTCTCTGTGTAACTTTTATCTGACCTGGAATTAAATCTGATTGCCTCTGTCTCCCAAGTGGTGGAATTAAAGTTGTGTGCCACCACACCCAGATACTCTCTTCCTTTTTATTATTCTTTTTTAAACCATTTTATCCTGTTTCTTTTTCTCTCCCAAGCCTACATATATTTTAAAACACACTGTGAACCTTTAGAGGTTTTTCTTAATCTGAATCTGTCTTTACTGTAAATCTTTATCTTTTTTCTGGCCATGAGTCTTTTATCTGGTAAACAACAACATTGCTAAAAAGAAAACCATAGCTGTATTAGCTGTGGTCTATCCAAGATGGTGGCAGGTACCTTTACCACGAGAACTGAGAGCTGTGCTTACTGCCTTGGTCTATGCTGCCATCTAGCAGCATGCTGCCGGTTTGGTCACTGCCATTGCTAGCTCTCATTGAATTGTTAGCAGCACTTCTTAAAAGCCATGCCTTTTGATTTTGTTTTGTTTTGGTTTTGGTTTTTTTGTTTGTTTGGTTGGTTTTTTTTTTTTTTTTTTTTTTTTTTTTTTTGCTGATTATGTTGAGTCAGGAAACTTCCCATAAAGGAGCTGCGTAAATCTCTGCTTGTCTCTAGCAAAACAGGCCAACTGAGGAAAATGCTGCTACCAAGAAGCCTTACTTCTCTCTGTTCTTTTGTTTCTAACACCATTTTTTAAACTTTTGTTAAGTTTTAAGTGGAATTTCTTATTAGCTACATTGTGGTGCCATTATGTTAGGAGCAGTTTTTCCCACAGGTCTTGTCCCACCGCCTTCTAGCCCCAAATAATACACAGAGACTCTGTATTAGATATAATTCTTTTGCCCAGTTACTAGCTTCTTATAAGCTAGATCTGTATTTTATATTAACCAATTTTTATTAATATAAGTACTTCCATGTGGTCTTATCTTACCAGATAGAGGGGCTGGCATTCTTCTCTCTCAGTCCACCATCTTGACTCCCCTCCCTACTCCGTCCTCCAATCCTCCTTCTCTCCTAGTCCCACCTATCTTGCTTTCCTATTGGCAAACAGTGCTTTATTCATTAACCAATACGAGAAACATATTTGCAGAATGACATCTCCCATCAAGAGATGCTTTCTGAAATTACCTTTTACTTGGTGTTATTTCAAAGATTTTATTAATTCAGATGGTAACTATCTATATAAATCTGTCTATCCCTTACCCAAAGACTGGCACTTAGAGATCCAGGAATTGAAGAGACTTTATGGTTTTTCAACCCAAGCAAAGGTCTTCACAGAAGCATAGGTGCATCAAGCAGAGGTGTGAACAACAGCCATGGTTTGATCTTTCCCAGCTCTAAAGGGTGACTCATTCCTGGTGGCTTCTGCATTCTTATTTGGAGCTTAGGCAATTTTATCTCAAATTATCATTTTTCTTTCTTTAAAAATAAATAACTCAGCTAATCTTTTAAACCCTTTAAAGGAGATTGTTTTCCTTTCTTCAAATAAACTGCGGCATCAGTACCTTCTCCATGAAAACATACATAAATTTTGATTTTACATTATTTCCTAGGATACCAAACTATATACTAGGAGAAGAATCCACAAGAAGCTAACTTTGTAATCTCCAAAGAAATTAAAATACAGTGGAAAAGACATAGGCATATGGAAGAAAATATATGGGATGAAATAATATAATTCTTACCCAAGAACAATGTGATAGATATAAAGTAAGTTTGTGTTGGTTTATCTAGAATATAAGATATCATTTAATAGATTGTTGACACTAATTGCAGTAACATTTTATTCCTGCTTTCTCTGAATATTACACTTTCCTATTTCCTTTCATGATTATCCCTGTTTTTCTTTTCAATTACCACCATATAGTAGCCCCAAAAGACCCTTCTGAAAGAGCTTTTTGTAATAGCAATCATTGTGCCCAAGGGAAATGTACCTAATGAACAGAGGCACAATGAAAGGACGCATGTAGGTTTTCACAGAGATGAGTATCTCTATACCCATTTCTAATAGCCTGCTTGTCTGGCTAGTATTATGTCACCTTGACACAACCTGCAGTCATCTGGGAGAGGGAACCTAAATTAAGAAAATGGCCCCATCAGAATGGCCCCTGGGCAAGCCTATGGAGTGTTTTCTTAATTGATGATTGATATAAGAGAACCTATCTGTGTGTGGGCAGTACCATACCTGGGTAGACTAAAGCAGGCTGAGCAAACCATAAGAAACAAGCCAGTGATCAGTGCCCCTCCACAGCCTGTGCTTCAGTTCCTGCTTCCAGGTTCTGAACTTGAGTTCCTGGCCTGACTTGCACATTCATTCTTCCCTAAGTTACTTTGGTCATGGTATTTTTCACAGCAGTGGAAATTTAACTAACCACTGTTATTTCTTCTGCCTACTTCTAGCTCCTGAGAGTGCTTGCTGACCAAGAGACCTTTACTCACCAACAAGAATTCCTCACTCTGAGTTGCAGTAATGTATAAGACATAAATAAAAACTGTAGGCATGTGATCAAACCCCAAAAGCAGATTCTATGAAGCCCATGGCAACACTGGGAGTCAGAAGCAGGGGTGAAAAGTAGAATATGGAGGAACAGGAGCTAGCTGCCTGCAACCTAACAGCATCTATACATTTGGAACCAGCTTTCTGAGCTTTATTGAATCATAATCAATATTTTCAAACAGCATTTCACCACGTAAGTCTTTATCTTGTGCCACATTCTCGAAATATTTCCAGACCTAACTTTTGTCACTATATTTGCCAAAGAAGGTGTGATTTTTTATATGCAAACATAGATTCCCTCAAAACCCAATTCTTGTTTTGCAAAGTTTCATTTCTATTTTTTCTTCAATGGCAGTACTTCTATACCATCCCCAGAAGCTTAAAGTAGCAAAACAGACTCATGGCTCTCCACCCCAAGCATGTACCTTATATAAAGTTATGTGTAGAACATAACTTTAAATATATCTGTAATGTGCATGCATAACATGAAAGCAACAGAAGGATCATTTAGGTGGAAGAAGTGAGCAAGAAATGGAGGTGGAGAATGAAAAAAGCACAGTATAATGGCATATATAAACTTATTATTTTATATATACTTATTGATACTTCAATTTAAACATGATATAGTACTAGAAAAATTAAGTAACATTTATGCCATATAAAAAGAGGGACCATTCCTCCGCACTCAAAGGTAAGCCACTTTTAAAAGACTTGTATTGGGAGCCAACAGTCCACCCTACTTCGGAGACTTCCCAGAGCAACTCTGAACAAAGGAGACCTGCCTATCCATGCGGGAGCACCCTAATTTCCAACTGCTTGGTCTCTGACCCCACCGCCAGTCCTCTCCTGGAGTCCCAGGCCCCTCCCAGAGACCCGCCTATCTCTGCAGGTCCACTCTGAGTTCCTTGACCCCCAAAGCAGGGCCTCTGCTAAAGAAAGAGGCCTCAGCTGGAGAGTGCCAGTTTCCAGTGAGATCAGACTATCTCGCAGAAACTTCCCAAGTTTCAGCTCAGCATTTGTCCTCTTCCACCAGCCATTGGCTAGAGCCATTGGCTAGTGGCATCTTCTACTGGATCCTCAGCCCTGACCCCATCCCTGGGTCCCTGTCTATGGAGAGACCTCCTATAGAGCTTGGATCACACAGAGCTACAGATATTAAATCTCTGACCCACATAAGCCCACCAGGGAAGTACCATATAGAGAGAGGGGGAGACCCCAACAACACCTACTGGAAGAAGTTATGGGAAGACAGCAATACAAGAAAACACCTAACAACAGAAAGACAAGCATCACACCACCAGAATTTAGGGAATCTACACCAACTAGAACGGACCACAACAACAAAGCAGAGGAAGAAAAAGGGAATGACTTAAAAATTACCATCATAAAAACGATAGAGGCCCTCAAAGAAGATATGGGAAAACCCCTTAAAGAAATGGAGGAAAAAGCAAACAAAAAAGTGGAAGAAATGAACAAATTCCTTAAGGAAAGTAAAGAAAGTACACAAAGCCAAGATAAAACAATTAAGCAGGTGAAGGAAATGGTTCAAGACTTGAAAACTGAAATAGAGAAAATAAAGGCAACACAAACCGAAGGAATGCTGGAAATAGAAAAACTGGGCAAAAAATCGGGAACTACAGACACAAGCATAACCAACAGAATACAAGAGATGGAAGAGAGAATCTCAGGCCCTGAAGATAAACTAGAAGAAATAGATTCATTGATCAAAGAAAATCATAAATCCAACAAATCCTTAACACAAAACATCTAGGGAATGTGGGACACCATGAAAAGGCCAAACCTAAGAATAATAGGCATAGAGGAAGGTGAGGAAGCCCAGCTCAAAGGTGCCGAAAACATATTCAACGAAATCATCGAGGAAAACTTTCCAAATCTGAAGAAGGACATGCCCATGAAAGTACAAGAAGCATACAGAACCCCAAATAGGCTGGACCAAAGAATAAAAAAACCCTCGACATATAATAATCAAAACATCTAGCATACAGAATAAAGAATATTAAGAGCAGTGAAGGAAAAAGGACAGGTAACATAGAAAGGCAGACCTATCAAAATTACACCTGTCTTCTCCATGGAAACCTTCAAGGCCAGAAGTTCCTGGATAGATGTTCTACAAGTATTAAGAGAACGCGGATGCCAGCCTAGGTTACTATGTCCAGCAAAACTCTCAATAGCTATAGATGGAAAAAACAAGATATTTAATGACAGAACCAGATTTTCCCGATACGTATCTACAAATCCAGCCCTACAGAAGGTATTGGAAGGAAAACTCCAACCCAAGGAAGGTAACTACGCCCACAAATATGCAGGCAACAGAAAATACAACTACACCAGAAACTAAGGGTAAAGCAAAACAAATATATTCACAATACCACTGCCAACAACAAACCTAAATCAAACAAGCATCAACAATCAATGTTCCTTACCCTCAACATTAATGGTCTTAACTCATCTATAAAAAGACACAGGCTAACAGAATGGATACGAAGACAGAATCCATCTTTCTGCTGCATACAAGAAACACATCTAAGCTTCAAAGATAGACATTACCTCAGGGTAAAGGGTTCCAATCAAATGGAACCAAGAAGCAAGCAGGCATGGCTATACTAATATCTAACAAGTTAGACTTCAAACCAAAATTAATCAAAAGAGATGAAGACAGTCATTTCATAGTCTTCGCAGGATAAATCCATCAACACAAAGTCTCAGTTCTGAACATCTATGCCCCTAATACAAAGGCACCCACATTCATAAAAGAAACGCTACTAAAACTCAAAGCTCATATAAAACCTCACACACTTATAGTGGGAGACTTCAATACACCACTCTCAACACTAGACAGGACCACAAATCAGAAACTCAACAAAGAAACAGAAGAACTAACAGAAGTTATCTCTCAACTGGGGTTAACAGACATCTATAGAACATTCCATCCAAAGACAAAGGATATAACTTCTTCTCTGCTCCACATGGAACCTTCTCTAAAATTGACCACATACTAGGTGGCATAACAAACCTGAACAGATACAAGAGAATAGGAATAGTCCCCTGTATCTTATCAGACCACCATGCAGTTATCCCCCATGGAAGGATAACTGCCTTAACCTAGAGACAGGAGAGAAGCCCTAGTCCCTACTTCACATGACCTGTCAGATCTACATGACCCCAACTGGATGACATCCCCCTACATATGGAATTGGGTTGGGGGGATGGGAGGGGAGGGTGGTTAGGGTGCACGTGAGAGGGCAGAGAGGGTAAAAGGGAGAGAGGGTGGGAAAGAGGGAACTGGGATCGACATGTAAAATAATAAATTAAATTTTTAAAAAATGCTTTGACTCAAAAATTTAAGTTCAAGGACAAGTTACTGGGGAAAAGGATTTCTATTTTTATTTCCACAGAAAATGAAAAGCTGTGGATTCCTTCCGGACTAATGTGGTTTGATCAAGCCAGACCGCCTGAAACAGAGTACCAAGTGATCCTACATTCAAAACAGCTGGACAAAGCAGCCTTGCAGACTACAACCAGGATTCCTGCATCTTCTTAGAATCCCCCATACAGTGCCCCTTACCAGCAGGAAGTAGTTTGGAAAGAACGATGCCCAAATTCCCAAATATTGTCTATAAATGTTTGTTTTCATTGAAATGGACTTGGTTTTATATATACATACATACATACATACATACATACATACATACATACACACACACACACACATATATATATATATATATATATATATATATATATAGTTATACCCTTAGGCAAAACGATGGTGCTTGGTGCTGGTCCTGCCTCAACAGAATGTTCCAGACTTTACTGACTCTTCATGGGAGACCTTACCCTTTCTGAGGATGGATGGGTATGGGTTGTGGGGAGGAGCATAATAGGGAGGAGGGGAGAGAAGGGGAACTATGGTTGGTATGCAAAATGAATAAAAAAATAAAATAAATAAGTATAAAAAATAAAAAGAGGTTCATTTAGAATAAAATTATGTAATAGACAATGCATATTTAAAAAATACTATAATTTTCAATGTCCAATTTGTTTTAATTGTTTGCATCATTGGTGGCATATTTTTATACTCAAACTTTATATAATCAATTTATTTTTAAATACCTTAATCTTGTTAGAAAAGTTTGAAATAATTTATTTGGATTATCAGAAATTATCAATCTTTTACTCTTTTTTGATAAGTTATTGGGGTTTGTTTGAGGTTAGTTTTCTTTTTTTTTTTTTTCTTTTCTTTTTCTGTCTTCAAAACTTTTTTGATATGTGCTTTCATTCATCAGTGCAGATCTCATTGTATTTTTTGTATTGAAAATTAAATGTTATATTTTAGATATTATTTTTAAAACACTAATCATCTCATTTAGATGTTTTGTACTAGCAAAGATGTAGTTGACACCATTAGGACCAAGCAGGGAGATGGACACATCGTTACACCCCACCCCACCCCTGAGCCCTTTGCCCTAGGCAGGAGAAGAAAGCACAAGCTCCATTAGGACATCGTTTTGGTCAGACACCACTCTGATGAGCAAATATATGGTGAGGTGAGGGAGAGAGACAGATCTGAAGATGCAAACGTGATAATGAGCAACTGGGTTGAGGTAGGTGGCTTGTTTTCCACCCAGAGCCATGGTGATATCTACTCGAGCTGCTGCCAAGGACCATGTCTGGGCCTGTGGGCCTGTGGTCCTGTAACAGACATTGTCTGTGTTAATGTCTATGGTTCCTGTTACTCCTAAAGTTCGTGAAGATGTCTGGGCTCTGGTCCATCACATGTGGCCACCTTGGTGCCCAGGGATAATGGCACAACAAGGGCCAGTCCAAATCTAAGTGGCCTGAGCTGCCACCAGGGACCATGGAGATTTCTGGGCCTGAGCTGCAACTGAGGGCCATGTCTGGGTCCATGGCCCTACCACTGCCTGAGTTTTTTTTTTCCTCCACTTTTTTGTTCTTTAGGACCCCAATTAACAATAGATAACGTTGATGAACATCTATTTAACCAAGTTCACCAGTTCAAATACCAGTCTTATCCACAGACAACTTCTAAACACACCAGAAGTAATATTTAATCTGGGTACCCTATGGCCCTACAAGTTGTGATATCCATTATATAGTATATTTATAAGAAAACTGCCCACACTGCCTGTCTTCTCATACAAGATGGAGGAAAATATCTAAAACTTTCTGTAGTCTTTCTTCTTCTCCTCTTGCTCCCATATTATCCTACATACATTCATTCACAGAGTAACCTTTAGAAAAAGCTTTAAATGTTTATATTAGTTATTGAACTAAAAGAAAAACCCAAATTCTGCCTTTATCTGAGATGATAAAACAGAATGTAATTAATAAAATTACATTACAAAGAAATTGAATTTATACCTCAGAGTTAATCTGCATTTTATACTATAAAAATTGCTAAATAAAACTTATTGGACAAATAGTCATCGAGAGCATTTCACCCAATTTATTGCTACAAATCATAAGAATAAGCCGAAAACATGTAGCTTCAAATGCCCCTTGAGAGATAGGACTGCTTCTGATCCCCATAGTAATACCTCCTGGTGTAGAAGCCCAATTTTAAGTAAAAACTAGGGGATCCTCAGACTCATTCCTTTCTGAGAAATCTGATCATTGAAATAACCCTTTGGGTCATAAGAAATAGAACCTCTACCTACACAAAACACCAGAAGAAAAAGACTTAATCCAAAGGAATCCTCAGAATCCTTAGATAAGGTGTACTCTTAATTTTTGATGTTAAAAAACATATTAAGAGTGACTTATAAATTCTTCACTGACCCTACTCAACACTTCACATTTCACATGATATTGAGAACTGGATCCCCAGATTGGACACATACTGTGTTTCAATTTGGTTCAATTTGGTCCAACGTGAGCACATGGAAAAGAAATAATAATAATAATGAAAACAGTAACAACAACAACAACAAAAAACCTTGCCTTAGAAACATGTATCATTCTAAGAAAGGTGAAGGGACGGACAGCATGGAAGAGCAATGAAAGAGCTATCTTAATAAAGAGAACCACTATGGAGTCAGGGAGAAATCTAGTGCTAGGGTAATTCCCAAGAGTCCCCAAGAATCACCCCAGCTAAGACCCCCACCAATAGTGGAGAGTCCACTGGAACTGGCCTACTCCTACAATCAGATTGGTGAATACCCCAGCTATCATCATGGAGCCTTTATCCAGTAATTGATAGAAACAGATGCAGAACCACAACCAAGCACCAGGCAGAGCTCTGGGAATCTAGTCAAAGAGAGGGATGAGGGAATATATGAGCAAGGGAAGTCAAGATGATGATGGAGAAATCTATACCAAGCTCGTGGAAACTTATGGACAGGTGTGGAGACTCCATGGGACCAAACTGGGCTCTCCATATGTGGGAGACAATTGTGAAGCTTGGACTCTCTGAGGTTACCCTGGCAGTAGGAACAGGATCTATCCCTCCTACATGAACTAGCTTGTTAGAGCCCATTCCCTATGGTGGGATGCCATGCTCAGCCTTAATGTATGGGAGAGGGACTTGGTTCTGCCACAACTTAATGTACCAAGCTTTGTTGACTCCTCATGGGAGCCCTTGACCATGCAGAATGGAAGGAAGGTGCTGGGGTGGTGAGGAGGGGAGAGATGAGAGGGGGCAGGAAGAGGGGTAAGAGGGAGAACTGAGGTTGAAATGTGAAATGAAACTTAAAAGAATAAATTATTTTTAAAAAGAAGAAAAAAGAAAGGAAAAGGGAATGCTGAATCTGGTCTTTGTGTGTATTGTAAAATTATGTGTTAAATCACCCCTGTGACACATTTGTCTGTATTGATCACATGCTGTTAGGTGAACTGTGTGAGCACATAAGCCCATCAATAGCTAGGCTGTTGATGCCCAATTCCCAAGGGATTTTAGTTCATTGCACTAGATATGAATATTATTCATAGATTTATTTACTAAAAGATCAATAATTATGCATGTATTCAATTTGCATTATTGTTGTTAATAGTGCCCCTTAGCTGACCACAGATTATACTCTTCTGCTTAGGCTGCCACAGATGATAAACACTTCATTAACAACACTTAGGATGTCTGTATTGGATGCCATATCCCAGGAGTACATGTGTGAATTAGAGGGAACCTTTTTAGTGTTAGCATAAGTACATATTCCCTAGAGTTTTCATCACATTTCTATTCTGGGTGCCACAAACTCTACCATGAAATGTTTTCCCCACTTAAAAACTGCTTTGTGGCGATGGCATGTCTTAATTGTTCCCAGGATAATGCATATTGCAACTGCTGTGATGGGTCTTCAGTTGAACTAATCTGCAAGCTATAGATTGGCTTCAACAGATTTACAACCATTAATAAAGAATTTTTAGCACTTATACAGTAGAATAAGAAAAAAACACATCATACATCAAGGGCAGAAAATGCAATTTCAGAAGTGGTTTCTTATCTTTTAGATTTTATAGAGTAAAAATAAGGAGAACATGTATTTTACTGACTGAGTCAAAAGCTTCTATTTTCTATATGTAATATATCTTGGGTTCAAGGACAGAGAAATTTTTCAAAGCAACTAACTTGTACATAAAAATTATGCACAGGGAGACAAAACCAACTAGCTGCCCTTACAATCAGGCAGTGTGCTTGTAAAACAGGTAATGGCACATTTTGCACCAGCAATTACCTTTCTTACACCTGTGAGTGCCTGTTTGCATAAGTAGGTCCCTGTTTATTGTATCTAATGCTGCCACCTCTGTTTCTGTAGGTAAACTTAATGATTTTACTAAATGTCATTCTAAAATAAGGAAGGTGCATTTCTAAGGTGAGCTTATGTTTGTACATGCACATGTGTTTGTGCTTTTTAAATAACTGGAAAATTGATGCTAACTTCATTTAATACCGTACTTTGCAGGGCTGTGTTCAATGATATAAAATATTTTGCTTTGCTTTTATGGCTTAAATGTCTAAATGTCCTGCTGCCAAGAAGTATCAAATCAAAGTTCCCAATTTAATATTATCCAGGTGCCAGGATGAGAGTGGGAAAGATGCTTCAGTTCTGAGTCACAGTTGGTAGCAGGCTCCTACATATATCTCTTAGAGACCCATTACTTCAGGGCTCATAAAGTAGAATGTAGCACTTCTCACAATGCCCTGTTTTTCCCCCTTTTATATGTGTATCTTGCAAGTGAAAAGAAAAATATTCAATTCACAGAATCACTTCAGATAGGCATCAGGAACAATTAAAATCCTCAGTGTTTCAAGGGTACTTCACAGCTTTTTGACAAATTGAAGCAAACCCTTGAGTCTGTTTTTCTAACCTTTCCACTTATAATAGCTATCAAACTGAGTGCTTGAATACTTTTTACCATTATTTATCATTAAATATCCAATAAAGTGTATGAGGCATGATCTATGCAGCAGACCACACCTCAAGGCACATGTCTAGGAAGAAAAATTCAAGCAAGGCTTCCAAGTGGATTTCATTACTTCCCAATTTTATGGTGACTAGCATACTATATATGTCTATCTTCATTCCAGGCAAGTTCATGAGGAAAGTTCATGTTCATGAGCAGATTTTAGATACAACAGTGGAACCATTTCAAAATCAAAATACTGAAAGCTATGATTTCTATTGAAGTTCTGAAAGAGAACCCAGAAGTTATGTCATGATTATCTACTGCTATCAGAATATGAGGATGAATTTTTTTTGCCAAGCTGTGACTGTTTATTAACTGACCAGATTACAAAAATATCACAGGCAGCACCTTAGTTCATCCTTCTAATAAGCCTGTTTATATGGTCTTCCCTGTTGCCAGCAAAGCCACCTTCCTCAAAGTGAGTCGCCTTTTTCTTCATTACACCTCGTGAAGAAGACATTGAAGGGCCACAGGAAGTTGTTGACTTCCTTGAAGCGATTTTCCACTGTGTAGATCTCGTGGATCAGATCCTCCATGCAGATAATGGCGTATTTACCAAGAGATCCAGCAATCAAGGAATTGTCCATCAAGGCAATTCTCTTCTTAATGATTTTGCCAGAGCCACGTTTGTAGATGAGCTCGTTTACTGACTTCAGGTTGGGGTACCCCCATGCAATATATGGTTCCACAATCCTCAGCATGTTCATTGAAGCCTTGTTGAGCTTAACAAAGATGCCATTGAAGAAGATCTGATGGAGACGGAGCAGCTGCAATACCTTGAGGACCTTTGGGCTTACACCATTGATACCTCGGATTTGGATGACGAATGCCAGCTTAGGTTCTGCAGACACATAAAAGTTTCTGGCTTTCCTTGCCATCCTAGCATTGTAAATCTCCATCTGGTACATCTGCCTGTATTCATTGTGATAGTGCTTTGCTTTTCATAGATGAGCTTCCTCTGTGCCTTCCCAAGTGTCTTCAGTGCAAACTTTTTCCGAAAGCTCTTCACCTTCAGCTCTGCGAAATTTCTTCTCTTTCTTAAGGGTTTCTGGCACAACAGGAACCTTCTTTTCCTTCTTTGGCACAGCTTCCAAGGTTCCAGTCGGGAAGTGTATAGTTCTGACTATATAGGGTATGTATATAACAACCAAACAATGAAAGTGAAGGAGACAAAAGAAAAAAAGTCTTTGTTTTTGCTTCACACTTAGGACTTGGGCCAAGAGCAAAGGATCTGGTATGGTTTGCCTTACTAGTTGAACAAATTCAATTTTCTCATACAGAGGTTTATCTTTTAAACCAGTGACCAACAAAGTCCTTCTGTAAAGGGCTGCATAGGGATAAAGTAAAGGGTCATATGTATCTGTAGCAATGGGGCAACAGGAAATGAAATAATACTATGGACACACTTTATTCAATAAAACTTTATTTAACAAAACAGGTAGTGGGCATGTTTCGGCTCACAGGGTCTATTATGCTGACACTGAGTTTAAATGAAAAATAAAACAAAACATATTTTTACAAGTTTTAACAAAAATGGTGTCTGTAAGGTAACATTAAATGCTTACCACTGTGAATGTTCTTTCTCTCACCTCCCTTCTTCCTAGCCACTATCTTTTGATTAAATTACATCTATAGTCAGGTTTCTTTCTTTCTACCTTGGTATTATGTCTTTAATTTCTTTTTCTTTCTCTTTTTTAGATACTAAGGCCTTGAGCATGCTTGATGAGCATTTTTTGTGAGCCATTATCTAAGACCTTGTTTCAATTTTTAAAAGTTCTGTATTACATGTATGGATGTGCATGTTTACACACATGTGCATGTACACGGGCATGCATTCACACATTCTATAACACATGTGTGGAGGTTAGAGGACAACATGCAGGACTCAGCTCTTAAAAATTAACCCAATGAATCCAGTCGATGTTGCCATGTATGAATATGAATGTAGGACCATGCACTGAAAGACAGAGGCTGGAGAGAATTGGAATGAATGTCTCCTGGTTTCACTCCTGAACTCAAAGCAGCTATGGTTGCCTCCAGCCAGTCAAAAGTCGTGCATGAATGAGCAGGGGTTCACTGGACCCCACAACAGGAGCTTGTGTTTGACATCTGCTGGTGAGGTAGAATCAGTTTCCTTTGGGCACATGACCACTAGTAAGTTGCCCATACTCCAGTGCATGGTCCTACATTCATATTCATACATGGTAGCATCGCCTGGATTCAGTGGGTTAATTTTTTAAGGATCTGAAGTTGGGAAGAGAAGGGGCACATGATGGGGAGATCCAAAAAAAGTCAGAGGTAGGGCATTTGGAAAAGAAGTAATCAAAACCATTTTACACAACTAAGAAATCCTCAAAGAATAAATAAATATACTTTTAATAAATTAATATGTATGCTCTAAGCCTTCATACTGATTTGTTATACACCAGTAAAAAACCAACACATTCTCTTTAAAAGCAATGACAGACCTTCTGAAGTTGTTAAAATTGAATGGGAAGATACTTTTTACCCATAATTACTTTATCAAGATTTCATTGGGCATTTTAGGGTTTTTTTAATCATAATGAATAAAAAATCCCATACATGTATGTAAGATATTTCAATCATATTCACCCCCTTATCCTCTTTTATCTCTCTTCCATTCCCTCTATGATGACTAGGTTATAGAAGCAATGGATTTTCTGACTTTGCAAATCCTTATGTCTCTGTATTCTTTTTATTCTTGTAAGAAACCAAATCAGTAATACACACACACACACACACACACACACACACACACACACAGAGAGAGAGAGAGACACACACAGACACACCCACACACACACACACACACACACACACACACACACACACCAATGATAGCTTACCAAAACTTCTGATAATCTCTTCTTGAGGCCCTTACACCTGAACTGTCAACTCACTCAGAGCAAATATGGTCAGCTTCCCAAATTACTGTTGATGATTTTTTTTTAATCAAATTTGTAATTGAGAGTTAATCGATTTTTCCAACCACTAATATATACTTCTTTATCTCCCTCTCAAATGTTTAGCCTATGGAATACATACTAGATTTTTGTGGCAGCCATATCCATATCTGCCATATATTCTGGATGAGGCATGATGAGCTAGGCTATATCCAAGTATCTGTTGAGTTCATACAAAAAGATCTTTAGAGTTTGGTTTGGTTTAGTTTGAGTTAGGCTTTGCTTACTTAAAATTCAGGAGATGTCAAGCAATCTTCTTCCATTTTTTAGCATCATCATTTCATAGGCATTGGTATTCCATGGTAAAAGAAAGCAGATAGCAAGGAAACATGGATTTAACTGCCATGACAGGGCAGTGAAACATGTCACTCTCAGTCACAGCAATAGGAGGACAGCTAGATTACTTGATGGCCACACCCCTACAATAGGAATGTTCAAAGCCACATCCTTTGTATGCTTTTCTAGTCATTTCATTGTGAGTATTATTTAAAAATTGAAAGGAGTGGGGCCAGGGATTTTAGGAAAATGAATCAAGAGGCAAGCAGAGCAGAACAAAGGATCAACAGGATAAAAGGACAAAAGCCAAAAGCAGTTTATCTGCATTTTGTGAAAGCCCCTCTGAAGTGAATTTATTTCCTTGAGGGACTGAACATCTCTATGTCTTCTGAAGAGTTCCTGTTGTTAGTGCTTTCCTTCAATGCACTGAAGAATTATTGAAAAATTCAAGACATGCTTCACCAGAGCACCGTACTGTAAGGTTAATTTGATGCGCCAGCATACACTTTTATAGATTCACCTGTGTGTACTGCTACACTTGGAAGTATGAGATTATGTGCCACAGCTCCATGTAGCATTTATAAGATAATATAAATAATGTCTACATAGAGTTCCTATGTAAGCACAGTTGTGATAAATATCAAATTGAACTTTCAGCAAATCACAGGGGCTTTACATTTGGACATTCTCTTTGGATAAAACCAACTGAAGCTCTCTTTTTCAGTGTGAGACTCGTTTCAGTAATTTTTCAAGTTCAGGCTGTATTTAAACAACAGCAAGAACTTAGAGCCACAGAGAAAAACAGTTCTTAAATATCTCAGTACTATTATCTAGAAGATAGCTAGAAATTTTATAAAACAGGTTTTTTGTTTGTTTGTTTTTTGCTGAGTTTGAGTTTTTCTTTTGGACTATTATAATGCTTCACAGACAACAAATATTTTTTTGGAACTAAATGATATACTTGGGGAAGATCTTTGTGCTAAAATTCGAAGATCACATATTCCCAATGACAGAGGTGTCATTAACTGATTGTATAAACTCTAGCTTGTGCCTCCCGAATCTCTGCTCCTGACCTCCCTCATATTAATATAAAAACACCTGTGATCTCATGCTTCCTGTAACAGTCTGCAAATGTTTCAGTGTGAGAGCATTCGGAGGTCCTCAAAGCTCCAGATCCTAGGAATCTAAGCATAATACTTTATATAGCAAAAGGGATTCTACATAGATCTTTACACGTGGGAACCTTGGGGTAAGGTGAGTACCCTGCATTATTCAACTGAACCCAGTTGTGTGTCATAACATTTTGTAGAATTTCTCCAACAGAGGAAAAGAAGCTGGTGAGGAAGAGCAAGGAGGAAGATGGAAAGACTCCATCTGTGAAGGGCTTGGGAAAATGGTAAAGCATGAGAAACAGACACTAGCCATCAGCTTACATAAAGCAAAAAAAGAAAAAAAGAGTCTTGGCTTTACAAATGAAAAGATGTTAATTCAACCAATAGCGTGGTTAGAAGCAGATGTTCCTGGGAGCATCCCCAGGAACCACACCTTGCTTTCATCCTCATGTCACTCAGGATGGAGAAGTAAGTAGAGCCATTCAGGACTTTTCACTACAGCATTGTCAGCTAATAAATACAGGTTGCTTCCCACTGTATTTGTGGATTTGCTGTCACTACAATAGAAAATTACTACATTATCCAATCAATACAGTGAATGTGGGTGTTTGAGATATTCCATGTACTAACTGAAAGATCTTGTGCATTTTATATGAAATGTGACATAAAACAGTGTTTAACTGTAAACAAGGTTGTCTCATGGCCTAAAACATTTATATGATATATATTTAATAACAAATATGTCAAATATACTGTTTCAAATACACTGTAGCTTCAAGCTACCTGGAAAATGTCTCTATCATATAACACGGTCAGTCCCAGCGTGGTAAAGATGTGGACGGTTGTCAAGGTTCTTCCCAGTACTGTAACTTTAACAAGATTATATGGTATTTGTAAAAAAAAAATGAATGAAATATGTAAACAAAATCTTTTCTATTTGCAACACAGAGGTCCATGGCAAACAATGATTTCATTACTAAAATGTAATGTTTAGCCCTAAGTATTTTAGCTAAATGATAGTTATATTTAGTCAAATTGTCTTACTGTAGCTACATCCAGTCTCTAACATAAATCATACCAAGATAAACTGAGAATGTTTAATGGGAGGTGAAGTTTCTCTAGTGTACCCAAGGCATATATTATACCAAAGGACTTCCAATTATCACAACTTCATATTTATGTGTTATTACATGAACATCAGAGATACTGTTGCAGTACCCAAATAATACTGTGTTTGTTGCATCCCTAGTTCTAACTGTCTATCTACAGGGGGGAAAGATAAGATAAAGTTAAAAACAACTTGAGTGGAAGCCACTTAAAGTGCTATACAAATAAAAATTCCACATGGCAATACAAGTAAGCTGCCATAACAAGTGATTAGAGAAGTATTTCCAATTTAAGAAAACCAAAGTCTCCCAAGACCCTCTAACTATGTGCTTGCAATATCCAGATAGACAGAACAGGCATTAACAAAGAAATATTAATCTACAAGCAAGCTTTATACACATATTCTACAAGATTGAGACTATATCTGCATTAGTAGTAGAGACAAAGTTTATTTGGACCCAAACCTTGAAGTATCCAAGTTTTAAGATCCATTTGTTGTTTTAAAATATTAATGAAAATGTTTCTCACTATAAACTCTAGTTAGCAAGACTATCCCCATCAAAAATGATTTTAATGATACTCTTTCATTAGGTAATTGTGAAAGAGAAAAAGGCAGTATAATAAACTATAAACAACTTCAGTGAACTGTTTTTCATGCTATTTGCCAAATCCCTACTTTTTATGAATATACACTTACAATAAGGGATGTGGGACTGAGAATTTAGCTCATAGGTAGAACATTTGCTCAGCAAACAGAACTCTACATTTGGTTTCCAGCATCACAAAACTGTTTTTGTGTTGTAACAGTTGTATATATTCTCTATAAAAATATTGCTTGGTTGAATTATAATTCGAGCCTTCAAACTGTATTGTTGGTTTTTAAGATTTGGTGTGTGTGTGTGTGTAGACAATCATGCCTGGATGGACATATGCATAACAGGTCCATACTGTTAACAACCTGTTCTCAAGTGTATTAACAGAGGTCATGTGAGAACATCACTATTCCTCCTACAGGCAGCACTTCCAATGACATATTTACCTTCCATTAGACCTTTTAGGTGATCGTGGCATCTTCAGCCTCATTATAACATTTAGAGCACATAGTAAAACCCCACCCATTCCACACAGCTGTCTTGGGGAAATTTGCAAATGAGAGCACCTGGTGTTCCTGAAGTATTAATGAAAAGCATCAAGCAGACCTCAACAAAACTTGTCTCTTGGTAAACTATAATCCATTGATGATCACCAGTCTACAAAATGATAAAACAAGACAGGGGGTGGGTAGCTTTTTAAATAAATTTCTCAAATATTTAGCATGCATCAATATCTCCTAAAATCATCATCTAACTTCCAAAGAAATTGGTATTCATTAAATAAACAAGGCAGTTAGTCCTGCTGTGCCAACAATCACTACTGTGTTTAACAGGTCTTTACTTTCAGAAGACCCAACACAAAATAAATTAAAAATGCAACTGCATGAAGTGATTCCTTCAGAAACATGTTAGTGGTTATGTAATATGCTGTCAAAGGTACAGAATACTAAAATGTATACACACACAAACAGACATAATCAGTATCACAGATCATCTAGGGTGTCTCATCGATCATAATAACCCACAGTCTTATGGGTAAGGTTCTGATTGGTATTAACTGCCCAGCTCTGTCTGATGCACAGGAGGCTACTATTGGGGGGATAAATAATTGAACATATTAATTACTTATCTTTTTTACTTACAAAACTACTCAAATTATGCAGAAAGTTTTGAGGTTATCCCCTCATGTAAATGATGTAATTGCTTTTAGGTGGATATAGATCCTATCAGAGCAGATCATACACACATAAACACAGACACACACACATAGACACATGCAAATACACAGCAAGAGAAAGCATCTGCATGCATCTTTGCTGCATTTCTGCTCCATACACCTATAGTGACAGTCAAACTAGATCTCTTAATTCCTGATATGACCCTAAACTATGCCATTCTTCTAGTGAGCTTGTATACTTTTCCTTTTCCTATTCATTCAGAGATTACTCTGCATTTGTCATATGTTCTTACTCCATTCAAACAGACATTTTAATAAGCCCCGGAAAGACTTCTGACCATCAAAGGCAGGTCCCAATATGCTCAGGTTTTAGATTCCCTAAATAGACTTTTGTTATCATTTATATGTGAACATTTAATAAGCAAAGCCCTCCACTCAAGGCACTTTTAGTCATTTTCTTGTTTGTATGTGCTATAGATTTATGTGCCTATTAACACATATGTATGGAAGCAGAGGTCAAGTGTCAGACCTCAAGAGCCATCCACTTTGGTTTTCAAGGCAGGTCTGTGATTGGGTTTGGCTTGCTTATTCAGCTAGGCTGATCAACAAGACCAAAGTTCTGCCCCAGTTTGTCTCCCAAGAACTGAGACTAGACCCACGTAGTGCAGCAGCTGCCTTTTTATGTGTGGTTTGGAGATGGAGTTCAGGTAGTCATGCTTGTGTAGCAATATTTCCCAACTGAGCAGCCCCTCAAGATAATTCTTAGATAACCATGATAACTGGGATCTTCAATATCACCAATGTTAAATTTCTTTCCTCACCTGAGGTACTACTGGGACTTGGTAGAACATTTCACATGAATCAATGTGGACATATATTGGGTCTCTGTGGGGTCCCCTTGACCCTACTCCCTCTTCTGTCTCTTCTTTGTTTCCCAGATGCCTTGAAGTGAGCTTGATGTGACTCCTGTCACATGTTCCTACCATGATATAATATCTTGCCACAAGTCCTAAAGCAATAGACCAATCAACCAGAAAGAAGAATTGTTAACAAGACTTCAAATTTAAAACTAAAGTACTATGATACTTGATAGAATACTTACGATGTATTGTCATGCATGTAATCTCCTTTGTATCTCATGAGGTTTGGGAGTTGTAGCATTTACCTCCTATATGAACTAGGAAACTGAAAATTCAAAAACAAAAACAAAGAAGAGCAGTGTCAAATAACACACAGTCAGATGAGATACAGTCATTGGTGCAAGCCTCTCTAGGGTTTCCCTGTGGCATGTTTTTCTCACTTCTCAATGAGAACTTGAGAATAGATCTGGAAGTCACTAGTATTTTCTTTTTGGTTGTTTTTTATTATTCATTTTTAAATTTAAATTAAAAACAATCTTATCTTAATACCAATCCCAGTTCCCTCTCATTCCCTTCCTCCTATGCCCTATCAACCCTCCATCCCACCCTCCCATCCACTCTCCAGTGAGGTTAAGGCCTCACACTAGGGATCATCAAAGTCTGCCACATCATTTGGGACTGGGCCTAGACCCTCCACCATGTATCTAAACTAAAGTAGTATCCCTCCATGGGAATAGATTCTGAAAGCCCATTTGTGCACTAGGGATAAATACTGGTTCCACTGCCAGAGGCCCCCAACTGACACCACATTCAGGGGGCCTGATTCAGTATTATGCTGATTCCCCAGCTGTCAGACTGGGGTTTGGAGTTTGTGTGCCTCCACTTGCTCAGGTCAGTATATTCTATGGGTTTCTCCAGCCTGGTCTTGACCCCTTTGCTTATCACTCCTCCCTCTCTACAACTGGATTCCAGGAGTCCAGCTCAGTGTTTATGTTTAGTCATGAATCTCTCATTAAATGTCATCAGATTATTTAATTCTGTTACCTTAACCAAGGACAGAGTGACATGTGACCATATCTGTTTCATAAGATATGGACTCAGAGTTTAGAAATCTCAGGAACAGAAAGGTGAAGAAGAGAATGAGGAACAGGACAATGCCACACTGTTGATTTCCAAAGCTGAGAGTGCTATATATTTATTCCTCCAAGACTTGTGCTTCTATATCCCCATTCTTCCCCTAACTATGTCAGTCTATCACCCTAGCCTTTGTGTCAGTGTTGGGAACATGATTCCTCAAAAGAATGCACCCCTCATCAAGATTAACCACTGATATTTCTACCTTTGTTTACCCCTGACTACTTCAGGTCCTATGCTTCCATCCCATTGTCCAATGTGCAAGTGAGTGCTTTAAAACTAGACAAGAAATATCAGGTAATACACATATTTTTCCAAAGAAATCATCTAGAAATTTCATATAATTTAAGAAACTCATTGCTTCAGTATTGTTTAATGTACAGAGTAAACTTCTGTTTTTGTTTTTTGTTTTATTGTTTTGCTTTGTTTTGCTTTTCCAGACAGGCTTTCTCTGTGTAACAGCCCTGGCTGTCCTGGAACTTATTCCATAAACCAGGCTGGCCTCAAACTCTAAAGGATTTGCCTGAATGTACCTCCCAAGTGCTGTAATTAATACTGTGCACCATCTGGCTTAGAGTAAACTTTTAACAGGACTTTGAAACTAAGTGTTACTCATAATGTAATCTTCGACTGCATGATAGGACCACAGGACCTGGCAATGCCCCTCTTAGGCATACACCCAAATGATCCACATCCATGAAGCAAAGACATGAGCTCAATTATGGTCATAGCAGCGTTATTTGTAATAGCAAGAACCTGTCAGCAACCTAGATGCCCCTCAACTGAAAAATGAATAAAGAAGATGTGGCACATTTACACAATGGAATACTACCCTGCAGATAAAAAACAATGGAATCTTGAAATTCGCAGGCAAGTAGATGGAACTTAAAGAAACCATCCTGAATGAGGTAACCCAATCACAAAAAGGGGAACATGGTATGTACTCACTCATATATGGATTTTAGACATAGAGCAAAGGATCACCAGCCTATATTTCATACCACCAGAGAAACTAGGATACAAGAATTCTAAGGTACTCATATAAGGTCCCTCACAGAAGGGGAAAGGAGAGTGGGAATGGGGATGAGGGGGTGCAGTGAGTAAAGAGGGAACTAGGAGAAAGAGAAGGGAAGAGAGGAAAGCACATGGGACTATGAAGATTGAGTCAGGGGAGGAATAGATGAGAGGAGAGAGAGAGAGAGAGAGAGAGAGAGAGAGAGAGAGAGAGAGAGAGAGAGAGAACAAAAGAGAGAGCCATTATAAGTTTGAAGAGAAAACTGAACCTAGAGAAATGTCCAGAGACCTACAAGATTGATCCCAACTAACAATTTGACCAACAGTGGAAAGGCTACCTTAAATGCCCTTCCCTGATAAGGAGATCAATGATTAACTTATCTACCATCATGGAGCCCTCATCTAGTAGCTGATGGAAACAGAAGCAAACACCCACAAATAAACACTAAGCCGAACTGGAATCCAGATGCAGAGAGGGAGGACAAGACCAGGCTACAGAAATACACAGAGACAGCTGACCTGAACAAGAAGGAGCTAATGTGCCCCCAGACTGATAGCTGGGTATCCAGCATGGGACTGACTCAGACCCCCTGAACATGGGTCTCAGCTACAAGGCCTGAGCAGTCTAAGGGACCTTAGACATAGGAACCGGGATGTGTTCTTGGTGCACAAAAGGACTTTGGGGGCACATCCCCCATGGAAGGATACTCCCTTAACCTAGAGACAGAAGAGAAGGTCTAGTCCCTACTCCAAATGACTTGACAGATTTAGATGAACCCTCCTGTAGGGCATCACCCTACATGTGGAGTAAGGGTGATGGGAGGGGAGGGTGGTCGGGGGGCATGAGAGGGTAGGAGAGAGGGAAAGAGAAAGGAAGGGAGGGAGGGAGGGAGAGGGAACTGGGATCAATATGTAAAATAAAAATAAAAAAGTAAATTATAAAAAAGAAAAAGAAGTAGCAAGGATTATTAAACATTAAAGATATGATCATTACAACATAGAAATACTTTCACTGAGGGACTAAGCTCTACATTTATACTAATAAAGCAATAGTAATTGGGAATATTGACATGAATATTCTTTAAATGTAAAGTGAAAAACAAAACTTATACAAGAGAGGTAAAAGATATATAAAAATACCCTTTAGAAGTAAATATGTGGGATATAATAACAAAGGAGTTGAGGAAATTATAGAAACACATTTCTATTACATTAAATTTACCAATTAGAGACAGCCTACAGAAGCAGTTCTCAACCTGTGGTTTGCAACCCTCATATCTAATATCCTGCATATCAGATAGCTAGATTACAATTCATAACAGTAACAAAATTATAGTTATGAAGTAGCAATGATTTTATGATTGAGGTCAACACAACATAAGGAACTGTATTAAAAAGTTTCAGTATTAAGAAGGTTGAGAACCACTGGCCCATGGACTGGTGGAAAGCAATGGAAAATATATATAAAAAAGGTAAAAATATATCAATAATATCTACCAAAATATGGAGGTTATGTAGGGAATGAGAATGTCACTTGTCTTATTAGGGAGAAAGTCATAATGAAGCAATGTTCCAAAATCCTAAAGGAAAACTTTCAAAACCACATGTCTATATCAGAGCCTCTGTCGTTCCAATGTGACAGAGAAGAAACTGTGGGAATGATAATCCGCAGACACTTTACTGCCCACAATCTTATGTTTCTCAAGAATGTCCTCCAGCCAAACAGAAGTTACATTCTGAGAAGCATGAACCCAAGACATGAAACTGATGATGAACAAAGACACTGTGCAACTTATAGCAAACTAATTCCTGATAACAGAAACTATACAGAGGTGACTGTAATGTGGGAGTGAAGACTCAAAAAGCAGCTGAGGTGTAATAGTAAGAAATCATTGAAAGAAAATCTAGTCTGATTTCAACAAGATTACCTAATGACAGAACATGTGAGGGAAATTTTTATGCTATGATAAAAGTTGAATCTTGCAAGGAGGAAAGGCTGCCAGTGCTGATTACATTATGAATCTTTATAGGAAATGTATGTCAGTGTTTGTTAAAATTCAAACTGAAATCAATTATATCCAGGGAGAGTTCATGTGATGTGTGTGTTAAAAAGAAAATTTGATCTCAGTGACTTAAACCTAGCTGAAGCAATACTATTCATAAGCCATCACCTCAAATGACCCAAGAGGCTTTGTTGTTGTCAAAAATCTAAACCTGGAAGGAAAGAGGAGAAGGAAAGCAGGACAAGTAATTACAGGATCTCCAATAACATCATTCATAAGTAATAGGTGTTTCCTCACACATCTCTGAATTAAGTCACACAATCATATCTATGTTCATTTGGCAAAAAAAAAAAAAAAAAAGCAATCATCATAATGAAAAATAAGGGTGTATCCCGTGTACACTCAGTTCTACCACAGTAGAAAAAGAGATGGTTTGAGGACAATTTTTTAAAAGTTTGTATGCTTGGGAATTTCTCTAGTTCCAGGTATCTTGCTAGCTCCATAATCCTCCCTCAATCAAGATATCTCTTTCCTTGCTCTCCCTCTCTGTCCTCCCCCCAGCTCTACCATCCCATTCCCTCATGTTCTCCTCCCACCTCCCTCTTTCCCACTCCTCTTCATCTTCTGCCCTCCTCCCAATTTTCTCAGGAAATCTCATCTATTTCCCCTTCTCAGGGGGATCCATATATGTTCTTTCTCCTTGTTAGCTAATTTCTCTGGGGTCGTGGACTTTCTTCATATCTAGTATCCACTGGTTTTTACTGTTGAGTAGTAAGTACTCCATTGTATAATTGTTCCACCTTTTCTATATACATTCTTCAGTTGAGAGCTATCTAGGCTGTTTCCAGGTTCTGGTTATTATGAATAATGCTGCATGAACACAGTTGGGCAAATGTCCTGGTATGTGTGTACATCCTTTGGATATATGCTCAAGAGTGCTATTGCTGCATCTTGAGGTAGCTTGATTCCCAATTTTCTAAAAAACTACCATACTGATTTCCAAAGTGGCTATACAAGTTTATGCTCCCACTAGCAATGGAGAAGTGTTCCCCTTACTCTGTATCCTCTCCAGCATAAGCTATCATCTGTGTTTTTTATCTCAGCCATTCTGAATTTTGTAAGATTGGTATCTTAGGTCCATTTTGATTTTCATTGCCCTGATGGCTAAGGTCAATTCCTTAGGTGTCTTTTGGCCATTTGAGATATTTCTGTTGAGAATTCTCTGTTTATCCTGTACCCCATTTTTTAATTGGATTGTTTGTTATTTTGATATCTAGTTTCCTGAGTTCTTTGTATATATTTTTGGCTATCAATCTTCTGTCTGATGTGGAGTTGGTGAAGATCTTTTAAGACCCTAAGCATGATCTGGCTTTCCCCTATAATCAGACAGATGACTACCTTAATTATCCTATTGAACCTTCATTCAGCAACTGATGGAAGCAGATGCAAAGATCCACAGCTAAGCACTGGGTTGAGCTCCCAGGGTCCAGTGAAATAGAGGTAGGAGCAATAATATGAGCATAAGGGTTTAAGACCATGATGGGAAAAACCACTGAGACAGCTGACCTGAGTTAATGGGAGCTCACTGACTTAGGACTGACAACAAGGAAACCTGCATAGGATCAAACTAGGCCCTCTAAATGTGGGTGATATTTGTGTGGCTTGGGCAGTTTGTTAGGCCACTGGCAGTGGGACTAGGTTTTATCACTAGTGCTTGAACTGGATTTTTGGAGGAATACCTTCCTCAGCCTAAATATACAGGCATGGACATGGGGTGTGCTAGGAGGAAGGTGGGGGAAGAATGGGGATGGGAGGGAGTGGGAACTGGGATTGGTATATAAAATGAGAAAAAAATATTTTTAAAATTTAAATTAAAAGCATTTTTAAAAAAATATTTGGCAAGTATGGGTACCATGTACATGATTGTCCTAGCCTCTAACAGTATGAGTACATTTAACTTCTGTCATTTGTAAATTCATCATATTCAGTATAAAATAGCACACCAGAAATTAGGAAAAAATCCTCCAGTCCTTTAGAAGAAAAAAAATTAATATTTTAAAGGGTTAGCAAATAATGCTATGTTGTCACAAATAACATGGAACACAGCAGGGAGAGGATCAAGGTGAAAAAGACGCATATTTACAGTCAATGTCAAAGTCTCAGGCTCCAAGGCAGTAACAGCCATGGAACTATTTTCATGTCCAGGTTAAAAAGAAGAATATGATAAATTATAAAGAAGAAAATGAAGGAGAAGAACAAAAAGAAGAAAGCAGGAGCAGTACACTGACATTCAACATTCAAGAAGCTCAACTGCACAGCAGAGCAGAGGAATGCAGATGGTCACCATTGTGTGGGATAAAAGTCTACCACTTCAAGTTACATGTTTCAACGTACTATACTGTGCATCATCAAAGCATGTGAATTAAAGCAAGGGGTATATGACATGACTAAAATCATGTTGGTTTTAGCCTAAAGACAAGAGTAATAACTCTAAGGACTGGGGTGCAAATTCCATGTCTCAGATGTATGTCTGAGTATATGGAGGTAACATTAGTACTCAGAACGCTATGCTGACTTAATTCATCTTTTTTCTGAATAGTAATAGAAAAGTGAACAATACTAAAGAAATTTTAGTGAGTCCTCGTGTCCAAAACAATCAAAGCAATGCTTCTATGACATGACTTTATTTCTGTCATTCAGTGAGATTAGTAAGAAGTTGATGTGCCAGTCCCACATATATTTTCATGTTCTTGTCATAATTTGTCTACTTTAGATATTTAAGAACAATTAACATTTTCCTGTTTTCCAAAGAAACCAATTAACAAACCCTTTAACTTTTGTAAATAGATAAATTTTCATTATTGTGTTGGTCTTACTACATTCAGAAGTCAGAATTCTAATTAACCATAACCATTATAGTCCATTTGTTTTCTAAGTTAAAATTTTGTTTGAAAATTTTAGTTCAGCATTCAAACAGTGTCTAAAATGAACTGGCAAGACAGACAGCCAGAGCTGAAGAAGTGGCTTTCTGATATTCACCTTATATGGCCAAGGCCCTGGATTCAGTACTCAATCCCTGATACTGAAAATTACATTATAAGAGAGTTAACGAAAAAATTTTAAAGGCCGACTAAAATACTACACATGCAACATCTTCACAACACTGAAATGAACTTGCTCATCTTAAGACTTCTCAGCTCCAGCCACTTGAAACCATACAGGAATTCAGGCCCATATTATCATATCCTCTGAGCTTGGAATCCCATTCTTTATGTAAAATAGCAAGATAAAAAGCCAGCACAGGAGTCGGCAAAGTGGCTTAGTCAGCAAAATGCTTACTATGCAAGCCTGAGGACCTCCTTTTGCATTCCCCAGCATTCATGTAAAAAGCCAGGGACAGCAGAATGTGTCTGTAATCTCAGCAAGAGGTTCCTAATGGCTTACTGGCAGGCAATCTAGTTGCATTGGTGAGCTTTATGTTCAATGAGAGTCCCTGCTTTAAAACAACAAAGAGGAGAGCAATTGAGGAAAATACTCAGTATTGACCTCTCTGGCCTATATGTGCTCGAGCATACACAGGTGAGAGAGAGAGAGCGCGCGCACACACACACACACACACACACACACACACACACACACACACACACACACACAGTCTTATCAGATGTGATATATATCTGCACATTAACTCAAACCTAGCCTACATGACCTTGTCTATAAATAAATAACTACATAAAGCATAATGCCTTACAAATATATAACAGATAAATGACAGAGCCATTGACATGCAACTATGACTTCTGATTAGCTAGTATACATAAGAATAGTGTAGATCTTGATATCTGTAGTGAAATAAGGTCAGAAGACAAAAAATAAAAACTACAAAAGTGAAAATAACATCTAGGGTACCAGAATAAGATGTCTTTTGGGTGGATGGTGTCAAATATGCTTTAAAGTTTTATATACAAGGAGGAAAGATGAACTTACATTAGTATTTCTAGAAAGATGAACTTACATTAGTATAGGAAGCTAATAATTGCATGTTTTTGCAGTTTTTCATTTAATGTGTAACAACAGATAAGTAAAACCCATGAACTTCCTGCAATAAAAGAAGCATCTTCCTATGGTCAACTTTCTCCTTTGAGGAATCCCTAAAAAACAACAAGAAGTAAGCATCTGGATGTGAATAGGTACAATCCTCTCCTAACCAATTCTTTTATAACTTTTCATATTTGTGTCTCCTTTACTCACTTTGTCATCTAAATACCTACATTTACCATGTTTGAGAAACACATTCTTTCCCTTCCGTGAGGTCTTTGTTAGAAGAAGCATGAATAGTTTACTTACCAGCAAACCATAGACTCAATACTCAGGTTGGAGAAGAAGCATAAGTAGGAATATTTCCAAGACAAAGGTTCTAGATGCTTTAGAAATGAAGCTGTCAGAAGAGACCCCAGGTGGCCCATTTGCTACCCCTTTATAGAGATGCTGGTTTAAAGCCTTCGCTCTTTTTTTTTTTTTTTTTTTTTTGTATTTCCAACACTATTACTGCAAACATTAAATAATAAATAATAATTTGTAATCTTGCCTGCATGATATAACCTCTGTATCAAGCTCTAGGTTCTCATGATTTAAAAAAGTCATTGTTAAATAGCTTTCAAGTTGAATCCATAGGAAGTTATTTTTTACCTCTTGAACAAAAGACTTGATAAAAGCAAATAGTGAAAAGGTAGAAAGACTGCCAAATTTATTAATTTATTACTTGTCTTTTGTAGACTTTAGGTTAAAATGTTATCATGGTTCCTGGAAATTAAAGTAAACAGCAGTAATATTCTATCAGGAGAACAAAAGGTAAATCAAGAAAGTTTACTGAATTAATACTTTGTCTTCCAAAGAATGACTTTGAAGTAACACTGTCTGTAAAATTTTCAGTGGTTCTTTGAAAATTATTTGTTTTATGAGAAAGTATTTTTTTAAAAAAAATGCTATGCAGTTCATATTTTAAAATCATAGTGCTAATACCAAATTTGGCTTGCCTTTCTAATAACAGGGGAAGATTTGCTTTCTCTGAGTACAATATATAACTGTGAAAATCACCTAGAGAGGCAACACCATGATCAATGAGCCTGTGATGAAGTATACTCTGCAGGAATTAAGCTGCTAGCTTAGAATTCATTTTCTGAACAATATTCTCTGACCACCACCACAACCAAAACATACACACACACACAGTGATAGAGACAGAGAGGGGGAAAGAGAAAGAGGGAAGGAGGGAGAGGTTTGACCACAAATAGAATGGACCATCTGTATGCCTCTTACCAAATGAAACGCTGAATTTAGCCCTGAATCATGCAGTTCCAAAATTATGTATGCCAGGCCTCCCTAGTGCTGTAAAGTGTACCAATTACTTTCCAATACCCCAAATGGAGTGGTCTTCACACCACTTGACATTAATAAGGGGAGAGAAAAGCACTGACAGCATATTGACATTATTGCCAAGTCCCCAACCCATTTTAATAACACACAAATAAAAGCGTGAGCGTCTTCGGCTCCCATTCCATTCAGTGGCACTCTTGGTGCAGAGGGCAGACCAACAGCAAGCAACTGTTACCGCCATGATCACAGAGACATCAGGCCCACAAAGAACCCAGGGAGTCCTCAGGCACAGACAGTGACTTTCACCCAAGTCCCCACCACGACCTCATACCAGCTTGTACACTAAGCCAAGTCCCTCTCAAAGACCACAACAGGCCTCTGTGACTCCACCAGGAAACTATTTTTGCCTCAGATTACCATTTATAAGGTAAAATGAAACCTTGTCGATCTTACTGCACTCCTTTTAAGAATGGGGATCAAATGTCTATATTAGCTTCTTCTAATCTGTGGACAAAGGCTTCTCTGTCTTTCTCTCTCTGTCTCTCTGTCTCTGTCTATCTCTGTCTCTGTCTCTCTCTGTCTCTGTCTCTCGCTTCTCTCTGTAAAAACTCCCGATCCAAGTTTATTTGACAAATACAGTGTGTGTGTACTGTTTGGAATATATGTCACATATATATCTGTGTATATAGTCATATGATTTGATTTTACCAAAAGAGTTGATTTTTTTTTCTATTTAAAAAAAAAGTGGTCTCTACTTTCTCCTTATTTAGCCAGCTTTTTAATATTACAGTGCATTAAATTCCATTTTTAGTCAATTCTAGTGGTACATTATGTTCTAAGAGATAACTATTGATCTCTACATGACAGTATTCAAATGAAGAAAAAGCATTTAATGGACAGACCACATTCTGCAGCTAGCTCATAAATGAAGATCACTGCTCACAAGGGGCACTGGTCAAGGGATGTGGCTGTCCCAGGAGCATGAGCATCTCTTACCAGGAAACAGGCTTTGACACAGACAGGCAAATGTCCATCCATTTTAGCAGCTTTATTCCAAGGATACTACATCTATTTAGACAACAATGGAAAACTTTCAGAACCAACCATGCTAATGTCCATATTTTCCTGAATGCATAGAACACGTCTACCTAAGAATCTCTTGTGCCTGCATTTCACCTGCAAAGTCAAGTGTTAGCCGCAGTTATCACTCAACTTCTTTTTTCTTTTTTCTCATGATGACTGAAGTTTATTGTGCCATTTAGAGAAAGTTTCTGAAATGTAGAAAGTAGAACAAACTTGGGCTTTCCTACCTTTCAGTTCACACAATTAGTCTAGAAACTGGATCTTAAACAGCATAAGGCAATTTTCCTGGCTTAAAGAGAAGACAGCAAACCTGGTTTATCCTTTTCTGATAATTCTTTCAGAAACATGTGAGAAAATGTGAGGACCACTGTGAGTTGAACAATAATCATAAAATTAGGAACAAAAGAATCCAGCAGAACAAAGCCTTTTCTTCCTCTTTTCCCCTTTCTTTTTTAGGATTCTAAATCACATACAAAACATTTGTTCTGCTCCAGCTCTTTGTGAACTAATTGGCTTTCCTGGAGGGATAGGTAATTGTACCTG
Organism: Phodopus roborovskii; assembly: GCF_943737965.1. Classification (NCBI taxonomy): domain Eukaryota; kingdom Metazoa; phylum Chordata; class Mammalia; order Rodentia; family Cricetidae; genus Phodopus; species Phodopus roborovskii. Next base: position 18,750,789 of record NW_026126547.1, on the reverse strand, counting down.
ACTACACACGCTGTCCCGAGCTCCCTTGGAAAGCTCCAGTAAGCTTCTAGTGTTAGCAGCCATCAAGGATTTCACAGGTCAGGCATCGGATCGATACAGCTAAAAGCAGCGGGGACTGTAATGTCGACAGCAGGTTTCAGAAAGCCCTGCAAGTGCCAGTTTGTTCCTCTTCATGCAGAAGCTCAAGACAGCTTAATTAACCCTTGGAAAATACAATTTATCCAGAGGCTCGGCAGGTCCCTACCAGGCCCTACTGGGGAACTGATGGGAGAGATACTGTAGCTGGCAGCGCTGAATTCCCGTTTCCCCCTTTAATGCTGTTTCAGTTAGGATGCAAAGAAAACATGGTTTTCAGTGGATGTGCTCATCCTGTCCTAAGACCATACGATAGGAGGCTGCTTTAGAGAGGTTTGTTAGAACTCACTTGTGACTTCAGCAGGAAGAAGGCCCAGCTGAGCATTGATCATCTGAGTCCTGGGGTGAGGAGCCGGGATGTGTGTGCATGGGTGTGTGTGCACGGATCAGATGTGATGGGGTGAAGGCAGTCAAGTGGAGAACAAGCAAAAACGTTATTGTTAACTTTTCCCTGATGTAAATGCTCTTGTAAAAGCATTCCCTCCCTTAAATGTCCATTCCTCATGGACATTAAGAAAGTGCAGAACCTACAAATACTTTATCTTAAAACATTAAGCACGTGGCAGGCAGAAGCTGCAATCAGGAAGGAGTTTGTGGTGTGTGGTAGTAAGGCTCTCTCCTATACTGTTGTCTACCACACCATGGAGTTTCTATCCCACTACAATTATTCCATGCTAGGGTAAAACTGCTGAGAAGGCTTTAATGCTGACAGACACAGACAGAAAATATCTGAAGTTAGTGGGGCTTCAACAATTGTCACATGAATGCTCAGAGCAGTCACTGAAGCTGACTGTCCCCACATTCGTAACTGCATTCACACTCACATTAAACATAGTTTAAATGTGCGGCATTTCAGTTAGTTCACATAGGCCTCCTGAGTTCCTACCTGTGGTCATGAGCAAGAGTTCATGGCAATCCCGTTCCAGAACGTTGACTCCTGTGGAGATGCTCCAGGATAGGTGTCTCACTTCTGCTGCCTCCTCTTCATTACTGATCAGATTGAAGGAGATTGAAGTAAAAGGTATAAAGTTAAAGACCAATTAGATGTGTAAGATGCTGGTATGTTTTAGAGCACAGTCTAGCCATAATTTCTTTAAAATAATTTATAACCAATGGGATGCACACAGGTAAAGCTTTCATAGCACACAGGGAATGAGGCATCTATCCCAAGTCATTACTGTCCTCCCCAAAGAGATAGGGTACTATCCCTCTTGGCATGGGTTTGTCCAACAAACATGTCATGGGCAGTTATAATGTGAAGAAACTTGTTGTAGACCTCATTTATAAGACAAAGAAAAAATGCAAAATGATGATAGCATTAAACAGCTTCCTCACTAGCATGACTTGGGCAGGAGATATGCTGGCAGAATGCACATGTAACAGTGCATGCCTGTGCTGTGAATGACTGCCTGGGAGGAAAATAGAAGCAGAAGAACATGTGGGAATTTTGATTTATATCATTATCAGCACAGCAAGGGAAAGTTTCTCTAAAATACATGGTGTTTGAGACAAACCTGAAACAAAAGAGTCATTTCACGTAGAGGAAGAGGTTAGTAGATTGAAAGAGCATGTGAGAAAGGTCCTGAGATGGAGGTATGCGTGCTTCACCTGAACACAGGCAGCCAAGGAAGGTTTGGGGGCTGAAGCCTTGCCAGATTTTACAAGGCAAGGAGGTATTCTGTGATTTAAATACAAGGCTACCTACATGTCATTAACTACCATTCTGTACTGACCCCTCACACTAGGGTTCTGTTTGGTACATGATGTATGGTCACTAAAAATCACCCTCTGAATCTTCCTTGTTACTACTACCATCAATTAGTAGTTAAATGTCATTCCAAGACAGAAGATGTACTTTCAGACACCCAAGAAGGCTTTGTTCCTACCAGAAAATGGACCAGTGTCTTCTAGCATTGTATAAGGAGCAGCAACAGGCTCAGCCAAGAAGCACATACATGGCTGGGGTGTAGCTCTGTGACTAACATGTGCATACTTTCAGAACAATGCATATGCAACCAGTCCTTGACCAATCATGCAAACAGAACTCAGAAATTCACCACAGAAACTTCTCCATTTTCCAGAAGAAAAAAAAAGAGGCCTAAGGAAGTTAATTCTGTTCAAATGCAGACACATCATTAGCAATTTGGAATCTGCAATCTTCTACTTCTGTCTGCCATTCTTTCCTCTCCTATCAACTCTAGGCCAATCCCCTTCTCCCAGTCTATGTTTCTGTGTCATCTTATTGGCATTTACAAATTATAAAAAGCCTTTGTGGCAAGGACTGGAGTGGAGATAAGCATCTGAAACCTTTAAACATTACTGTTCTTTTTTATTGTCATTGTTTTCTATCGCGGTAAATAAGGATCAGGATAAACAAATAGGCCGAATAGATGTTTATTCAGGGAGAAATAACTTACAACCTAGACAGATAAACACCAGGAAATTCAACCCGATCCTCTCCTGTCCGAGTCACACCAGAAAGAGAGCGCCTTTCCTGGCCCCCTCCGACCTCCTTCCACAGGTCACTTCCGCCCATGGCTCCACCCCCCAATGGGTGTGGTCAGTGCCAGAGAAGGACTATCTCACTACAGTTTTCTTTGATGAAACAGTCTGTTAACCTAGCTGCCAGCAGCAGACAAATTTATCTTGTACGCCTAATAGTTTTGAGGCAGACAGAGGAGGATCAGGAGTTTGAGACCATTCTCAACTATATAGGGAAACTGTGTTTAAAAACAAAACAAAAAAGAAAAAAAAAAGGAAAGGAAAGGAAAGGAAAATGTACAAGTGGGAAGTCTACTTTCTTCTAAGACTTGGGTCTGTGAAGTTCAACCAGATGGCTGAAAAGTGAGGTGGGGTGGGAGGTAGTTTGGTCAAAGGCCTGAATTCATTTGCCAGGTGACCAGCTCTCTAGATGATTGGGTCAATTAATTTTCCATGGTAAATTGTAATTTCTCACAAGTCCTGTCAGCATTATAGATTACAGATTCACTATCATCAGGCAGGCTCACAGATATCAGTGTGTCCTCACCACAGAAAGTCACCATCATCAGGCTGGCCCACAGGTATCTGTGTGTCCCTCATACCCTGTCCCCGTCCTCTATTACTGAGCTTTCTGTGCATTTCATGCAGCCACTTTTCAAACTGTGGCATATGCTCCTAATTTACACTTTATTAAAGCTCAGCTCATTTGTCTATAGTCTGTTTCTCAAGATGACTTAGAAGAAATCAGAATTTGTGTGCTATTCATTGCTACTCAGAAGTGTATTTTCAAGATGTATTTAGGCAATGGTACTTTTCCACAGCATAATTGTATCCTAATGTAAAAACTGCAAATATATTTCTTTCTCCATGTTTGGCAAATCCTTAAATGGCCTCATGTTTCAGCATCATTATGTAATACACAAAAGAAAATGCATCTATGTGAACTTAGACACATAAATAGACTTTAAAAAAATCTTGACACATTACCGTATGCCACATGTTTTTTTATAGATTATGAAAGAACAGAAGATTAATATACTAACTGAAGTTGGATAATTTCTCAGATTTATCTGAATTCCTAGCACCCGCTCCACTTCATCACTTTTTCAAATATCAACCTTGTATACCTTGTCCTCGAAGTATTCATATATCGATTGCTTTTGAACATATTTTCTATTCTTTTTATAACCAATCAATGATTAACCTATATAACAAAGGTGAGAAACTGTCAATTTATTAACTAATATTTGCTCATATTATCATTGTAATATCATGGACTGATAACCACAGAAATGGAAAATGTATCTACTTATTTAATAGACTTCACAGGATAGTCTTTAGTGTTATACAAAATTATCCTGATACCATCTACAATAAACACCTCTGTCTTGCTTCAGTTTTTGACTGGTTTTTTCCATTCATAAGCTTATTTCTATATGAAACAATGCTATAAGATATATCCATAATTATTATTTTTAATTTATGTATTTGTATGTTTAGCCTGCATGTATGTCTATGTACCACATATATACATAAAGTGCCCACAGAGGCCAAAAAAGGGTATTGGATCTTCTGAAAATAAAATTATAGATGGCTATTATATGTAATGTTGTTGCTAGGAATTAAACCCAGGTCTTTTGCAAAAGCAACAAGTAGTCTTAATCACTGAGGCATCATCTCTCCAGTCCTACACATTCATAATAACCATCACTCTGTATACATTCAGAGGAGGTTTGCCTTTCTAATCACTATCTCAAGTACATAATAGTTTTGAGTATACAGTGACATACACTTTTTTTTTTTTTTGGTTAAATAAATGAACCGTGATCCGTTATATATATTTCTAAAGACATGCACAGCACATTAACTTGAAACATCAATATTCAATCATAGATATATGGTGTATTAACATTGGAATATCCTGAAAGTTTATAAGTACACATATATGAAACTGAATATTTGCCAAGTCACTTTAAAGAAAGGGAAGTCCCCTACTGATAAAGATAAAGCCTGCTCTTCTGCAATAACCCACTCTGTAGAACTGGTCCAAGGCACCAGAAAACTAAAAAGAGAGGAAATACCCAGGATTTCACAGAATACTATGTATTGGGGACATAGTGATAAAACCCCATCTTAGGTGGCAATAAGACCAGTTGAAATCAGAGGGGATACATAAAGTTGTCATTATGGCAGGGTTTACCAAAAGCTAATATTGAAAATGTCGAGCACAGTCTATGTGCTTGTCATAAAGGGCCACATTTCATGCTAATGGTTTTGCTTACCTGTATATGCTGGAAGACAGGGGAAGGAAAACTAGCCAAATTACCTGAAGCAATCATGTTAGTTTTGATACAAGATGGTGGCACTCATATCAAGTTGAATTTTGACCTTGAAGATGCTCATTTGTCTGGTCTCACTCTAAACAACTCATGGGAAAATATATTTATCATTTATCAGAGAGTAACAGTACAAAGAATCAGCATTTTCATACCTGGCAGTGAGCTAGTGATAGGAGCACTTGAGAAATAGCAATGCTGCCCTTCTCTAGCCCTCACTAGCACCTTCTCTGCCTGATTCTAGCCTTATAAAGCAAGCTTTGGATTATAAATTGTCTCCTTGGGTTTTTTAATGGGAGAAGGGTTGGTTCCTGTTTAGTAAATACTGCCTTTCACATTTCTAGAGAGGGTATTTCTTACAATGAACTGTATGTCTCTGACTTAGACATGACCTTTACTGGTTTGAAAGTCATTACCTCACTAAACCCTCAGTTTGTGACAATAGCTAGTGTGCAAGATTCTAAACTGAATACAGACCCTGAATTAGATGATTGCAAACAGAAGCCCTGTCACAACTATGATAGACCAGGAATCATCAAGCCACATCTCTACAGTATATATTAATGTGTGCTTCAGTTTAGTTAATAAAAAATACATTGAGGTATATGCACTGTAGTTATAAAGTACTTTAAATGCCTCCAAAAGCTATTGAGTTCCTAAGTTGTTTTTAATGTACTTCTTCCAAGTTAGAGTTAAGACATTGGACATACCTTCAGAAGTTTTAAAATGTATAGGACAACAACCCCAGCTTAATAGCAAATGGCAAGAGATAACCATGCTGCAGAAGTAGAAAGTAAGACTTGTGTTAAAAACAACAGTTTATGATTACTCCTAGGTTGGTAAACAAAGGTGAATCATCATGATGCCAGTTCCCCACTTGTTTTGTCATCCCTCTGGGTATCCCAATTGTCAGAATGACTAATTTGCACACAGTTGAGTAGTATAGCAGTAAAAGATAAGAAGGTCAAGGAATTAAACCTTCTGTAGGGAGCAGGAAATAAGCCTCACATGAGTAGCTGTAAGATTTATTTAGTGTAGTGGAGAGGGTGTGTGAATTGCCCATCTCCCATAATCAGATTGGTGACTACCCTAATTGTAATCAAGGAGCCTTTATCCAGTAACTGATGGAAGCAGATGCAGAGATTCACAGGCAAGCACCAGGCAGATCTCTGGGAGTCATGACAGGGGAACACACTGAGACAGCTAACCTGAGCTAGTCAGGGTAAACAGAAGACTCCCACAAAACTACAAGCTATTGACACTGACATTGGTTGTTACCCAGAACTTCAATGTAACACCCTAATGCTGTAGACTTTTCTCACATCAGACAGGACTTGAATCAAGCTGGAGCTGTCCTGGAAGTCTTCTCCCCAGGGGTTAGAACTCATCATGTCACAAGGTGTTGTGTGAGTTGCCAAGGAAGAGGAACTCTCTGTAATCCTACCCATGAATAAAGCCAACAAACCACAATAATAGTAGAAAAGTGAAGAAATCCACAATGTTGTGATTGTGACATGTCTTGGACTACCAAGAGTTGTCCCACTCAAAAGGAGGGAATTCATGCCTAGTTCTGTAAACCTCAAGCCAACTTACCATGCCTGGAGGGGTGATAGACCTGAGAAGAAAACTTGCTAGTGCCATTTCTCTAATCCAATATAATTTCTAACTGCATTCTAAGCACTTATCTTTTTACCCACAGATAAGTGGACCAGAGTCATTGCAGTGATGGAAAACTAGTCAAAAGGCAGAGAATAAGTGATAGTGGAGTACCCAACGCCAACTGAAACAAAACACTTCATGTAAGGTTCAGGGAACCTTGTTCCCATACCCACCAGAAGAGGGAGAGACCCTACCAGTATTCACTAGAAGAACAGATGGGTAGACTACAGTATAAAAATACACTCAACAATTGAAAGATCAATATGATACCACCAGAGTCTAGGGAATCCACACCAGAAAGACCTAAATATCCCAACACAGAAGTAGCAGAACAGAATGACCATAAAAACAACTTTATGATGGTGAGAGAGACCCTCAAAGAGGTAATGATAAAATCCCTTAAAGGAATTGAAGAAAAGTTCAAGAAATGGAGGAAAAGACAAAACAAAACTTACAAGAAACAATTCAAACAGTGCAAGGATAGAAAGCTGAACAGAGACAAAAAACAAACAAACAAAAATAAAAACAAAAACATAGTCTGAGGAAATACTGGAATAAGAAAAGTCAGGCAAACGATCAGGAACTACAGATGTAAGCATAACCAACCAAATACAAGAGACAGAAAAAAAAAGAATCTCATGTGTTGAAGATACACTAGGACAAATAGATTTATCGATCAAAGAAAACCTTAAGTCCAACAAATCCCTGACACAAAATATCCAGGAAATATGGGACACCAGGAAGAGGCCAAACCTAAGGACAATAAATATAGAAGAAGGGGAAGAAACAAAACTCAAAGGTGCAGAAAAAATATTCAACAAAATCATAGAAGAAAACTTTCCCAACCTAAAGAAGACATGACAATGAAAGTAAAAGAAGCTTACAGAACACCAAGTAGAATGGACCACAAAAGAAGGTCCTCTCACAACATAATAATAAAAAAAAAAAAAAACACCAAACATACAGAATAAAGAAAGAATATTAAGGGCAGCAAAGGAAAAAAGTCAAGTAACATATAAAGGCTAACCTATCAGAATTACACCTGACTTCTCCATGGACATTCTGAAGGCCAGAAGGTCCTGGATAGACATTCTGCCAAAACTAAGAGATCATGGATGCCAGCTCAAACTACTATACCCAGATAAGCTTTCAATAACTATTGTTGGAGCAGCCTATATATTCCATAACAAAACCAGACTTAAACAATACACATCAATTATTCAAGCCCTACACAACATTCTGGAAGGAAAAGTCCAACCCAAGGAAATTAAGAACAGCCACAAAAAATGTAGGCAATAGATAATCCCACTTCACAAACAACCAAAAGAAAAATGGGGAAAAAATCCACACACAATACCACCAACAACAACAAATCCAAAACAAATAAGAATTAACAATCAATGGTAATTAATATACCTCAATATTAATGGTTATAACACCTATAAAAAGACACTGGCTAAAAGAACAGATGGGAAGACAGGACCCACCAATCTGCTGCATACAAAAAAACACACCTCAACTTCAAAGACAGACATAACACAGAATTAAGGGTTGGGAAACGACTTCAATAAAATGGACCCAAGAAACAAGCAGGTATAGCAATAATTATATCTAAACAAAAAAAATACATTTTAAATGAAGATCAACCAAAAGAGACAAAGAAGGTCATTTCTTATTCATCACAGAAGAAATACATCAAGACAAAGTCTCAATTCTGAACATCTATGCCCCAAATACAAAGGCACACATGTTCATAAAAGAAACATTACTAATTCAAATCACACATAAAACCTCATACATGTATAGTGGGAGATTTCAACACCCCATTCTCAACACTAGAAAGGTTCAACAGATAGAAGCTAAACAAAAAAAAAAAAAAAAAAAAAAAACAAAGGAACTAACAGAAGTTATGACCTTATTGAGTTTAATAGACATCTAAAGAATGTTCCATCCAAATACAATAGAATGAACCTCCTTCTCAGTGCCACATGGAACCTTGTCTAAAATTGACCACACACTCAGCAATATAGAAAACCTCGATAGGTACAGAAAATTTGGAATAACCCCCTGTATCTTATCAGATCACCATGCTTCAAAGTTAGAATTCAACAACAATACAAATCACAGAAACCTTACAAACTCATGGAAACTGAACAATGCACAATTGCACCATACTGGGGTCAAAAAAGAAATTAAAGGCTTCCTAGAATTCAATGAACAAAACACATCTAAACTTTTGGGACACTTTCAAAGCAGTGCTATAAGGAAAGTTCATAGCCCTAAGTGCCCACATAAAAAAAACTGGAGAATAGTCACACTAAAGAAGTAACAGTACAATTTAAAGGTCTAGAACAAAAAAGAAGCAAACTAGTCCCAGAGGAGCAGTCACCAGGAAATAATTAATTTGAGGGATGAAATCAATGAAGGAGAAGCTAGGAAAAAAATACAAAGAATCAATGAAACAGAGTTGATTTTGAGAAAATCAACAAAATAGACAAACCTTTATCAGAATTAGCCAAAAGGCAGAGAGAGAACATGCAAATCAACAAAATCAGAAATATAGAGGGGGACATACCAATGGACACTGAGAAAATCAAGAGAATCTTCAGATCATACTTTGAAAACCTGTACTCCACAAAATTCAAAAGTTTAACAGGAACGGACATTTTTCTAGATAGATATCACTTACCAAAAATTAACTCCAAACCATATAAGGAACTTAAATAGATCTATAACCACTAATCAAATTTAAACATTCATCAAAAGTCTCCCAACCAAAAAAAAAAAAAAAGCAGAGGACCAGATGGTTTCAATGCAAAATTCTACCAGAAATTCAAAGAAGAGCTGATGCCAAAACTCCTCAAATTGTTCCACACAATAGAAGCAGAAGGTTCATTGCCAAAGTCTTTTTACAAGGCTACAATTACCTTGGTACCCAAGCAACACAGACACAAGTAAGGAAGAAAACTAAAGACCAATATCCCTCATGAACATTGATGCAGAAGTACTCGATAAAATACTGGCAAAACAAATCCAAGAACACATCAGAGAAATCACCCCACCATGACCATGAAGGCTTCATTCCAGGGATGTATGGATGGTTCAACATACAAAAATCCATCAACATAATCCACCATATAAGCAAACAGAAAAAAAAAAAACAGATGAATTCACTAGATGCAGAAAAAGCTTTTAACAAAATCCAACACACCTTCATAATAAAGGTCTTGGAGAGATCAGGGATAACAGTAACATACCTAAACATAATAAAAGCAATATGTAGCAAACCAAGAGCCAAAATCAAACTAAATGGAGAGAATCGCAATGTGATTACTCTAAAATAAGGAAGAAGACAAAGCTGCTCACTCTGTCCATATCTCCTCAATATTGTACTTGAAGTTCTAGCTAGAGCAATAGTACAACAAAAGGAGATCAGGGGAATCAGGGTATACAAATTGGAAAGGAAGAATTCAAACTGTCATGATTTGCAGATGATATGATAGTTTAAATAAGTGACCCGAAAAATGCTACCAGGGTACTCCTACAGCTGATAAACCCCTTGAGCAAAGCGACAGGATACAAGATTAAATTGAAAAAAAAAATCAGTAGAGCTACTATATACATACGATAAAAAGGCTGAGAAGGAAATCAGAGAAACATCACCCTTTACAATAGCCACAAACAACATAAAATATCTTGTTGTAATGCTTACCAAACAAACGAGAGACATATCTAACAAGAACTTTGAGTCCTTAAGGAAATTAAGATACCAGAAAATGGAAAGATTTCCCATGCACTTGGATAAGTAGGATCAACATAGTAAAAATGCCAATCTTTCCAAAAGCAATCTACAGATTCAAGGCAATATGGATCAAAATCCCATCACAATCCCTCACAACCTTATAAGAACAATCCTCATCCTGAATGAGGTGACCCAGCCACAAAAAAGAGGAACATGGTATGTACTCACCCATATATGGAATTTAGACCTAGATCACCAGCCTATAATTCACACCACCAGAGGAACTAGGATACAAGGTGGATTCCAAGAGGTTCACATAAGGTCCATCATGGAAGGGGGAAGGGACAAGTTCTACAAAGCACATGGGGAGGGGGGCAGTGAATGGAGAGGGAACTAGGGGAAAGAGAAGGGGAGGAAAGGAAAGAACATGGGACTAGGAAGATTGAATCAAGGGAGGAATGGAAGACAGAAAAGAGAGAGAGGGGAAGAGAGAGGGGGGAAGGGAGGGGAGGAGAGAGAGGAAGAGAGAGAGAGAGAGCATAAAAGAGGGAGCTATTATAGGACTGAAGAGAAAACTGAACCTAAAGAAATGCCCAGAGACCTACAAGACTGACCCCAACTAACAATTTGACCAACAGTGGAAAGGCTACCATATATGCCCTTCCCTGATAAGGAGATCAACGACTAACTTATCTACCATCATGGAGCCCTCATCTAGTACCTGTTGGAAACAGAAGCAAACACCCACAACTAAACACTGAGCTGAACTAGAATCCAGATGCAGAGAAGGAAGACAAGACCAGGCTGTAGAAACCCATAGAGACAGCTGACCTGAACAAGGAGGAACTAATGGACCCCCAGACTGATAGATAGCTGGGAATCCACCATGGGACTGACTCAGACCCCCTGATCGTGGGTCTCAACTAGAAGGCCTGAGCAGTCTAAAGGACCTCAGACAGTGGAACCAGGATGTATTCCTGGTGCACAAAAGGACCTTGTGGGTACATCCCACATGAAGGGATACTCCCTTAACCTAGAGACATGAGAGAAGTCCTAGTCACTACTTCAAATGACTTGACAGATTTACATGACCCCTCCTGGATGGCATCACCCTACATGTGGAATGGGGGGAAGGCTGGGAGGAGCAGGTGGTCAGGGTGCATGTGAGTGGGGAGAGACAGAAAGACAGAGGGAGGGATGAAGGGAGAGGGAACTGGGATCGATATGTAAAATAAAAATAAAAAATTAGGAAAAACAAATAAGAAGAAGAAAAAAAGAACAATCCTCAACTTTATATGGAAAAACAAAAGACCCAGGATAGCCAAAACAACCCTGCACAATAAAGAAGTTTATGGGGGCATCATCATTCCTGACTTCAAACTCTATTACAGTGTTGTAGTCCTGAAAACAGCTTGGTATTAGCACAAAAATACACAGGAAGACCAATGAAATAGAATTGAAAAACTTGATATTAACCCACACAGCTACAATAACCTATTTTTTTTTTTTTGCTAATTTGGCTTGTTTTTTTATTATGTTTTTCTTATTTTACATATTGATCCTCTCATCCTCCCTCCCATGACTCCCCCACCCAGACTCCCATCCCATCTCCAACCTCCTCCCCACTGCACAGGGAGGGTGATGCCTTCCAGGAGAAATCATCAAAAACTGTCAAGTCATTTGGAATAGGGTCTAGGCCTTCCCTCCTGCCCCTAGGCTAAGGGAATATCCCTCCATGGGGAGATGTACCCCCAAAGTCCTTTCTTGCACCATGGATACATCCTGGTGCCACTGTAAGAGGTCCCTTAGACTGCCCAGGCCTTCTAACTGAGACCCACATTCAGGGGGTCTGAGTCAATATAATGCTGGATTCCCAGCTATCAGTCTGGGGGTCCAAGAGCTCCCCCTTGTTCAGGTCAGCTGTCTCAGTGTGTTTCTGTAGCCTTGTCTTGTCCCCATTTTCTTATCACTCCTTCCTCTCCTCAACTGGATTCCAAGAGTTCATCTCAGTGTTTACCTGTGGGTGTCTGTTTCCATCAGCTATTAGATGAGGACTCTGTAATGTCATATAAGTTAGTTATCAATCTCATTATCAGGAAAGGACATATAAGGTAGCCTTTCCACTGTTGCTCAGATTGTTACTTGTTGTCACTCTTATACATCTCTGGACATTTCTATAGAGTCAGTTTTCTCTTCAAAACTATAATGGCTCACTCGATTATGGCATCTGTTGCTTCCCCTCTCATCTATTTGTTCCCCGACTCAATCTTCCTGATCCCACATGTTCTCCTCTTGTCCCCTCCTCTTTCTAGTAACTCTCCCTCCATTCACTGCCCCCCCACTCCCAATATGCTCAGGATCTCTTGTTCCTCTCCCTTTCTGTGAGGGACCTTGTATGAATGTGTGTTATAGGCTTGTGATCCTTTGTTCTATGTCCAAAATCCATATATGAGTGAGTACATACCATCTTCCTCTTTTTGTGACTGGGTTACCTCATTCAGGATGGATTCTTCAAGTTCCATCCATTTGCCCACAAATTTCAAAATTCCATTGTTTTTGTTTTTCCTGCTTTTCCGGCTTAGTAGTATTCCATTGTGTGAATGTGCCACATCTTCTATATCCATTCTTCAGTTGAGGGGCATCTAGGTTCTTTCCAGGTTCTTGCTATTACAAATAATGCTGCTATGAACATAGCTGAACAGATGTCTTTGTTGCATGGATGTGCATCTTTTAGGTATATGCCTAAGAGCGAAATTGCCCAGTCCTGTAGTAGACTGATTCCCATTATCCTGAGGAACCGCCATACTGATCTCCAAAATGGCTGCACAAGTTTGCACTCCCATCAGCAGTAGAGTATTCCCCTTTATCCACATCTGCTGCAGCATGAGCTGTAATTGGTGTTTTTGATTTTAGCCATTCTGATAGGAGTAAGATGGTATCTAAGAGTTACTTTGATTTGCATTTTCCTGGTGGCTAAGGATGTTGATTACTTTCTTAAGTGTCTTTCAGCCATTTGGATTCCTCTACTGAGAATTCTCTATTCAGTTTTGAACCCCATTTTTTAATGGGAGTATTTGGTGTTTTGGTGACTAGTTTTTTTGAGTTATTTGTATATATTACATATCAGCTCTCTGTCAGATGTGGGGTTGGTGAAGATCTTTTCACAGTCTGTGGGCTGCTGTGTGGTCTTATCAACTGTGTCCTTTGCCTGACAGAAGCTTCTCAGTTTAAGGAGGACCCATTTATTAACTGTTAATTTCACAGTCTGTGCTACTGGCTCAGAAAGTGATCCTCTCTACCAATTTGTTCAAAAATACCTCCCACTTTCTCTTCTAAGAGGTTCAGCAAGACTGGATTCATGTTGAGGTCTTTGATCCTTTGATCTATTTGGACTTAAGTTTTGTTGCATGGCAATAGTGAAGTGTCTATCTGAAGTCTTCTATACACAATCATCCAGTTGTGCCAGCACCATTTATTGAAGATGGCTTCTTTATTTCATTGTGTAATTTTAGCTGTTTTGTCAAAAATCAGGTATTCATAGGTGTGTAGGCTAATATCAGGGTTTTCGATTCGATTCCATTTATCTGCCTGTCTATTTTTGTGCCAATACCAAGATGTTTTCAGGACTATAGCTCTATAGTAGAGCTTAAAGTCAGGGATGGTAATGCCTCCTGAAGTTCCTTTACTGTACAGGGTTGTTTGTGCTATCCTGGGTCTTTTGTTTTTTCATATAAAGTTGAGTATTATTCTTTTGAGGTCTGTGAAGAATTGTGCTGGGATTTTGATGGGGATTGCATTGAATCTGTAGGTTGCTTTTGACAACACTGCCATTTTTACTATGTGTTGATCCTGCCTATCCAAGAGCATGGGAGATATTTCCATTTTCTGGTATCTTCTTTAATTTCTTTCTTTAAGGACACAAAGTTCTTATTATATAAGTATTTCACTTGTTTGCTAAGTGTTACTCCAAGATAATTTTTGTTGTCTGTGCCTATTTTAAAGGCCTATTGTAAAGGGTAATGTTTCTCTAATTTCTTTCTCAGCCCCTTTACTGTCCGTATATAGTAGGGCTACAGATTTTTTGAGTTAGTCTTGTATACTACTAATTTGTGGAATGTGTTTATCAGCTGTAGGGGTACCCTGGTAGAGTCTGCCAGATCACTTATGTAAAGTAACATATCATCTGCAAATAGTGAAAGTTAGACTTCTTCCTTACCAATTTGTATCCCCTTGATCTCCTTTTATTGTCTTATTGCTCTAGCCAGAACTTCAAGTACAATATTGAATAGATATTGGTAGTGTAGGCAGCCTTGTCTTGTTCCTGATTATAGAATAATCACCTTATAAGGACTATTGATTATTAATTCCTGATTGTTTTAGATTTGTTGCTGGCAGTGATATTTTGAGTATATTTGCCCATGATTTTTCTTTTGTGTTTTGGTGAAGTGGGATTGTCTATTGCCTATGTCTTTGTGAGCTTAGTTAACTTCCTTAGGTTGGGGTTTTCTTTCTAGAACTTTGTATAGGGCTGAATTTGTGGATATGTATTGTGAAAATCTGGCTTTGTCATTGAATATCTTTTTTTTTCCTCTGTCTATAGTGATTGAGAGTTTTGATGGTTATAGTAGCCCAGGTTGATTTCCATGGACTCTTAGTATTTGTAGAACATCGATCTAGAACCTTCTGGCCTTGAGAGTTTCCATGGAGAAGTCAGGTATAATTTTGATAGGTCTGTTGTTCTTTTGCTGCAGCTAATGCCTAAGAAACACAAACATGAGACTCAGCGCCCACGTGCAGTTTGTTGAGAGAAGGAAGAGAAAGAGGGGGTATCTGGTGGCCAACCGAAAGCAGGAGAGAGCAAGAGAGAGCAAGAGGGGGCAAGAGGGAGCAAGAGAGAAACCAGAGAGAAGAACCAGAGAGAGATGCACTTGGTGCACTTGCTTTAAAAGGGGGTCTGGCAACAAGGTAAGGCTGACATAGCGATGACACGGCCATCAGCGTCCCACCCATCATTGGGGGTGGAGGTCAGCTGGCTGCTAGTTCCTAACAAGGTCTGCCTTTATATGTTACCTGGCCTTTTTCCTTCATTGCTCTTAATATTCTTTCTTTATTCTGTATGTTAGGTGTTTTGATTATTATGTGGCTAGGGGTCCTTTTTGTTCGTTATTGTTCGTTATTGTTGTTGTTTTGGGGGGCAGTCTATTTGGTGCTCCATATGCTTCCTGTACATTCATAGCCATGTCCTTCTTGATATTGGGAAAGTTTTCTTCAATGAGTTTGTTGAATATGTTTTCTGCACCTTTGAGCTGGGCTTCTTCACCTTCTTTTTTATTATTAGATTTGTCCTTTTCATGACATCCCACATTTTCTGGATATTTTGTGTTAAGAATTTGTTGGATATAAGATTTTCTTTGGCCAATGAATCTATTTCCTCTAGTTTATCTTCAGCGCTTGAGATTCTGTCTTCGATCTCTTGTTTTCTGTTGGTTATGCTTGCATCTGTAGTTCCTGATCATTTACCCAGTTTTTCTATTTCCAGGATTCCATCAGTTTGTTTTCTTTATTGTCTCTGTTTTAGTTTTCAGGTATTGAACTGTTTGAAGTGTTTCCTTCATCTATTTGATTGTTTTTTCTTGGCTTTCCTGCTTTCTTTAAGAGATTTGTTCATTTCTTGCATTTTTTCTTTGTCTTTTCCTCTATTTCTTCCAGTTTATTTAAGGGATATTCTCATATCATCTTTGAGGGTCTGTATCATTTTTATGAAGTTATTTATAAGTCGTTCTCTTCTGCTTCATCTGCTTTGGGTGTTCTGGTCTAGTCGATGTAGAGTCCCTAGATTCTGGTGGTGTCATGCATGTCTTTCTATTGTTGGGTGTTTTGTTGTCTTGCTGTCTTCCCATTGCTTTTCCAATGGGTGCAGGTGGAGTCTCTCTCTCTCTCTACCATATTCTCCAAGTAGGTATTGGTGGGTCAGAAGATTGATGACTGTAACTTTGGATGATCCAAGCTCTCTTGGAGTTCTCTCCTCCAGCAGAGGGCCAGTGATGGGATCCAAAGATCAGGTGAGTGTGGTCTCAGGGTGGTCCAGAATGGATAGGCTGGTATACTGTGCTCAGAGCAGACCCAGGAAGTTCCATAGAGTTGAAGGGGTTGTTGGACCTGCACTCTGGCCCAATGCTCACTCAGAGCACAGAGCAGCAAAGCAGCAGGTCCAGTAGGACAAATGGTGGGCGAAAACCTGATTTTTTACAAAGACTCTGAATTCATACAATGGAAGAAAGAAAGCATCTTCAACAAATGGTGCTGGCATAACTGGATGCTTGTGTATAGAAAACTACAGATAGTTCTGTGTCTATTGCCATGCATAAAACTTAAGTCCAAATGGATCAAAGACCTCAACATAAATTCAACCACATGCAACCTCTTAGAAGAGAAAGTGGGAAGTACCCTTGAATGAACTGGCACAGGAAGCTACTTCCTGAACATAACACCAGAAGCACAGACACTGAGATTGGCAAATAATAAATGGGACCTCCTGAAAATGAGAAATTTCTATAAAGCAAAGGACACTGTCAACAAGACAAAATGGCAGCCCACAGAATGGGAAAAGATCTTCACCAACCCCACATCTGACAGAGGGCTGATTTCCAAAATATACAAACAACTTAAGAATCTATTTACCAAAACACCAAATAACCCTATTAAAAAGTGGAGTACAAAACTAAATAGAGATTTTTCAATGGAGGACTATTAAATGGCTGAAAGATACTTAAGACAGTGCTCAACATCCTTAGCCATCAGGGAAATGCAAATCAAAACAACTCTGAGATACCATCTTACTCCTATCAGAATGGCTAAAATCAAAAACACCAAAGACAGTTTATGCTGGAGAGGATGTGAAAAAAAAGGGCAAACCTTTTTTCACTGCTGGTAGGAGTGAGAACTCTTTCAGCCACTTTGGAAATCAGTATGGCAGTTCCTTAGGAAAATGGGAATCAGGCTACCTCAAATCCAGTAATTCCACTCTTAGACATATACCCAATTTATACAACAATGACATCTGTTCAACTATGTTCATAGCAGCATTATTTATAACAGCCAGAACCTGGAAGCAACCTAGATGCCCCTCAGCTGAGGAATGTGGTGCATTTATACAATGGAGTACTACTCAGTGGGGGTGGGGGGAGAAACCAATGGAATCTTCAAATTCATAGGCAAATGGATGGAACTAGAAGAAACCATCCTGACTGAGGTAACCCAGTAACAAAAAGACAAATACCGTATGTACTCACTCATATATGGATTTTAGTCACAGAGCAAAGGATTCCCAGCCTACAAACCATACTGCCAGAAAAGCTAGGAAACAAGGAGGAACCTAAGAGAGATATACATGGTCCCCAGTTAAGGGGAAAGTGACAAGATGTCCTGAGCAAATTGGGAGCATAGAGTGAAGCCAGAGGGAGTTGGGAGAAAGAGAAGAGGAAAAGAGTAGGGGAGAGGTGGGCCTGAGGGAACAGGAAGATTGAGACAAGGAAAGAATAGAGGAGAACAAGAAAAGAGATACCATAATAGAAGGAGACATTTTAGATTTAAAGAGAAATCTGGCACTAGGGAAATGCCCAGAAATCTACAAGGATGAACTCAACTAACAATCTAAGCAACATTGGAGAGGCTACCTTTAATGCCCTTCATGATAATGAGATTGATGACCCTCTTATCTGCCATCTTAGAGCGTACATCTATTAGCTGATGGAAGCAGAAGCAGACCCCCACAGTTAAACACTATTCAAACTCCCTGGAATCCAGTTGCAGAGAGGGAGAAGTAATGAGCAAAGGGGTCAACACCAGGCTAAAGAAACCCACAGAATCAACTGACATGAACAAGGGAGAACTCATGCACCCTAGTCTGATAGGGAAATCAAGCTGGAAAATCAACATAGGACTGACCCAGACACCCTGAATGTGGGTGTTAGGAGGACTGGGCAGTCTATGGGACCTCTAGTAACGGATCAGTATTCACCCCCTAGTATACAAATGGACTTTGGGAGCCCATCCTACATAAAGGGATACTTTCTCAGCCTAGACACATGGGGTGGGTGCCTAAGCCCTGCCCCAAATGATAGAACAGACTTTGAAGACTTTCCAGGGAAGGCCTCACCCTCCCTGAGGAGAAGAAAGGGGGTGAGCTGGGGTTTGGTGGGGGTGATAGGGGAGGATGGGAGTGTGAGGGAACTGGAATTAACATGTAGAACAACCAAGCTTCAAATTTAAACAAAGAAAAGGGAAGGAAGGGAGAAAGAAAGAAAAAGAAAGAAAGAAAGAAGAAAGGAAGAAAGAAAGAAAGAAAGAAAGAAAGAAAGAAAGAAAGAAAGGAAGGAAGGAAGGAAGGAAGAAAGAAAAGGTGTCTGAGACCAGTGAGGTGGCTCAGGGATAAAAGCTTTGTATAAACCCTGGTAACCCAAGTTCAACCACTGTGACTCATATAGTACAAGGAGAGAACATATTCTTGCAAGTTGTCCTATTTTCCACATGTACCAAGGCACATGCACACAAAAGCATACAATAACATACACAACATGCGCACAGACACACACACAAATTAATTATAGTAAAAATATACTAATGGACCATATTTGTACAGTGAATTTCTCCTGTAATAAACTATATTAAATAAATAAAATTATATATTCAAATTGAGACTACTGAATTATTAGAACTTTTACTATTCAGACTACACATTCCCTAAGCCATTATAAACAGTATACAAACAAATACAAAACTCATTTAAGTTCTTAACTGAACATTTGAAAGTTTCTGAATATTTTTGAGAGACCAGCATAGCAATATGAAAAGAGAACATACCCTTCTTGGTAACAATGACGTGTATTTTCTTCAATATTTATACATATGTGGCTTTATTTCATGAGCTTACACATTTTGATTTTCTGATTGTGTAAGGTGTTTTCCAGCTTACACACTGTTCATAACAATGCTTTTCTTACAAAAGACAGTCTCTCCCCCTGGCCCATCAGGCAGATATTTTTGTTCTATTCTTAGTGCTTACCGTCCATCTAGAGACAGAGAATGGGATGGGTTACAGAATGGATGTCACTAATAAACATGGACTAATCTCAAGGAAAGCAGAGCTCAGAGGCTACAAAGGATCTTGCTTGTGAGGTTAATGCATTGCAATTCCCTTCCAACATTGCTCCAGGTTTCTGTACCAAATATGCCACTCTCCTCTGCATATCTGAACAATCTTGTCATCTGTAGGTATATGGCTACCTCTCCCAAAGAAACACTCCCAATTAAAGATGCCTCTCTCTCTCTCTCTCTCTCTCTCTCTCTCTCTCTCTCTCTCTCTCTCTCTCTCTCTCTGTGTGTGTGTGTGTGTGTGTGTGTGTGTGTGTGTGTGTATATACATGGACTGTTTATCATGATGAGATTTTACACAGAAAAAGATTTTAAGTGATAAGCCCTGACGTTAAGTGGAAGAGAGCAGTATAGAAAGAAATTGCCCCCCAAATAAAACGGCCTAATCTTAGAGGCACCAAAAGAGTCAAATTTAAATTATAGAAACTTTGAATCATCATAGGCAGACTAGATACGCAATGTGAATGCTCCTTGAAAAGAGAGGGTAAAGTGGTGTAGATTAAAATTTAGAATTAGTGGTTCAAGGGTATAGCTCAGTGGTGGAGGATTTGACTGCAGATAGAGGGATTCAAGGTCTGAGCAAAGCAGGAAGAAGATTGTAAAAGTCAGATCAAACATACTTAAAATGTAAAACAGAAAGGGTGCTGCAAATCACAAGAACAAAAGCCTGGAGCTGATTTTTTGGAGGAACCAGCTGGGGCTATGCTTAAGCAGCCTAGGAAATCTCTTCTCTTGCTCTGTTTCCAAGCATGCCTGCTTTGATTTGGAAGCCCCATTGTCCACCTAGGAACTTCAAACAGGTCCACTATCCAAAGGCCAAGGTCCTTTAGTATCACTATCAAAGAACGTCACTGACTCTTGGAGCAGATGTGCTTCCATTGCACTTCCTCTCCTACCTACAACTTTTCCCAAAATCCTTTATGTCCCTAGAGTAGATGGAATAAAACATAAGTTTATTTAAATGTAGGAGGAAAGATTACACAACTATAATATCAAAGGGCATATTAAAAGCATGCTTTGCAATGCTCACACACACACCTATATGTATATTATATATATATAATATACATATATATGGATACTTGGTTCATATTCACATAAAAATGCTGTATTAAATTAGACTAAGAATGTGCTTCCTTATATCAGAATTTAATGAATATCTTTTATAAAAATATAAAATATTACATAACTGTGAAAGTACCATAAAATAGAACTTTTTCAATGTAAAATAGAAATAAAAATTGAACAGGTGAAGGGTTTAGTTCAGTGGTAGAGTGCTTGCCTAGCATGCACAAAGCCTAGGGTTCAATCCCCATCATCAAAAAAATGAGAAAATAGATACTACAGAATTATCTACTTAAAACTACTTTTATTTGAGTGATTTGTGAGTGATATTCTCATCTTTAGTTAACAGATCATACTTTTAAAATATATTTTGCTCAGAGAATAACAAAAATGTAATGAAAACATAAATATAATATTAAAAGCAACACAAAATGAATGAAAGGAGGGAAATTAGAAATCTCACATATGAATATACATGCAAGAAATATTAAACTAGCATACAAATGTTAAAGTGTTATTTACCTTTAAATTTTCATATATACTAAATTAATTATATTATTATGAAACTACATTTAACCTATTACAATTTTTTCAAAAACCTCAATTTATTACAACCTTCTTTCTTTTAGAATGCTACCCTCTTTCTTTTCCACTAACATTAGAGGAAGATTACACTAAAAATCAGTCACAGATAGACATCATTATTTTTCTCTTTAAATATGCCATAATATTGAGTATTAACAGATTTTTAAATTCTCTTTTCCTTTTATTCCAGTAATTATTAAAAGAAGATCCGGAGCACTGGTAAGATTGTTCCATGGGTAAAAGTGCTTACTGCCAAGCCTGGTGACCTGAGTTTGATCCCTAGATCCCACATGGTGGAAGCAGAGAACAGATTCCCCAAATCTGTCCCATGTGCTATGGCACACACACCCATAATAAATAAACATTTAAAATGAAAAAGAAAAGAAGGCTCTAGAGTCTTTCAAGGTCTAGATTCTGCTGGTTGTATCTCATTATGGTATTTCTGCTTCTCTGTTTTAGGTGCTTCTTGCAAATAGGGTAAGGTGTTGAGCCTTTGGGGTCCCCAAGTTTCAGTGATTCATAGAGTTAGTCACATAACTTTACATATTCACAGCCATGGCCATGGTCTGCTGCAGAAAGGCTACAAAAGAAAGATGGGCAAGTGGATGAGGATAGCAGATACAAGCTTCAAAAAGCTTCTCCTGGATGCAAGCACAGTCTTCTTACCTAGCAACAAGTGAGAGGTGAAGAATGGTCATCAAAGCACTTTCTGCCTGAAACATGCCATATTGCAAGACTCTTAGAAAGAGGTCAGGGTCCTCCAAGAACCACGATGTCCATTACAATTATTTAGGTACAAAAGATGTTCATATTAGTGAAATCTAATGTCCTGACATACACTAAGGAACAGCACTATAAGTCAACTACTCTAAGACTGATTAGCTCTGACCACAGTCTTAATCTTAGGTGAGGTTTACTTCATAGGCACTTTCTCACTATTCTTGAGATTTTAGGAGATAATTTAAGAAATACATTAGTTTTAGGTTTGTTTCAATATAAAACTATATTATTAACACACCATTTTAGGCTATACAACCTAATTAGTTTTGCACCTATACCTTTCAGATCTTACACTTAAAAATGTTCTTAACAATATATGTACTTGCTTTATTCTATCATACAGTATCCAATAGTTCTAGAGCAATATTACTGAGTGAACATGACCAGAGACAATTTGATGTTTTTCTGCTGTTTTTTTGTACCTAGAATATAATTCATTAAGAGAGTTCAGTAATCTTACTATATCTTTAAAACCCTACAATAAGTCTTTTCTGAATGATTGTGCTACCAACTAAACATAAATTTTGATTCATGTGTTTCATTTTAATTTTGCTTGTAACTGCTTGCATTTAAATTCTGAATATATATATATATATATATATATATATATATATATATATATCCCATAATTACAAACTCAAATCCATAAAACAAAGTATGTGAATTATTTGTTTTAAATATTTATGTTCTTTCATTCACAATTTTCTCCATCCTGACCTTCATTTTTCTATAAAAATATATACTGAAAATTATTTCTTATGCTTATATAAATATTATGCCTCTAGTAGATGTGTATTCCCATTGGATGAATATGCAAGAGTTCAATGGGTTTCTCACTGGTGAGAATTTGAGTACGTTCCAGAACCAGGAATGATAAACAGTGCTCCTGTAAACAGCCTTGTACATGTCTTTTAACACTTTTCCTGTGTAGTTTTGGGATAAATTCCTGGAAATGAGCTTTCTGGGTCAGAAGGTAAGTGCTTTTGTTAGCTATTGCCAAATTTTTCCCATAGTAGTCTACATCTACATCACAAGCAATGCAGGAAAATGGCTTCTACTCCAAAGCCTTGCCAACACTTGTCAAACCCTTGGATTTTTGCCAACTCGATAGGAAGGAAATAATTGTTCACTATAATTTTAATTGCCATTTCTCTAATTATGAATAAATTTAAACATCTTTTAACAACTTTAAGGGTCAGGAAAATGTAAGTATAAAAATACATGAAAAGCATGTTCTCCTATTAGCTCATAATGTATCCCAAAGAAACAAGAATGGTAGTTAACATGAACCAAATTAATACAGCATATGTTTACCAAATATAAGTATGTTTACTCAAAAGGGCAAAAGGGCATTTCTCAGCATGTCCTTTAATAGTCTGTAGATTACTTTTCAGATTTTCTAATTTGAATTTTTACATAACAAATTGTTTCCACACAACTCCTTGCCTTTTAATAAAGTGAAAAGAAATAAAATATAGAATAATAACTATACAGCATTTCTGTTAAGCTGTGAAATATACTATCAAAGGGGCAAAAATTTTTAGGATTTTCTGAAAATAGAATGAAACGCATTACAGTTGCAAAGACTAGTTCTCATTCCAGGTGCCAAAAATTAAGGTGTTTCTTCTTAAAAAGTTAGCTAAAGATAGCAATTTTTTAGACTCTGTAGGGCAAAGCCACACTACTGTGTGTTCTTTGTTAAATGAATAGTATTATCATACTTCTATGGAAGCATCCAACTACTGAGCTGAAAACATAAACATTTTAAAATTAAAATATAGGAAATGTAATAATAAGCAATAAAATCCAATACCCATTGAAGACAGAATGGCAGGCACATTTGCTTGATGAACAACGTCAACAGAATATAGAAAAGTCATTGTACACACACAACAAAACTTAGACTTGGCTATTATGAAAGCAGTGACCATTGCTCAGATTTGTCATCAGGGTAACTAAACATCTGATGAAGTAACTTAAAGAACATGCTCTAAAAAGATGAACTTAATTAAATTGTGCAAACTATCATAAATTATATATAATGAATACATGTAACTTGTATTCTAATATTTATTTATAAAAATCATTTAATCACACTATTCTAACATTTAGAATAGTAGAATTTATGGAAACAATATCCTGCATTCAGTGAGAAAAAATACAGTGCTATCCAGAAATGAATATATATATATATATATATATATATATATATATATGTGTGTGTGTGTGTGTGTGTGTGTGTTTATATATTTATATATATATGTGTGTGTGTGTGTTTATATATGTATATAAATATTTCTTATTTTACATTTCTATCCCAGTTCCCTCTCCCTTACTCCTTCCTCCCATGCTCGTCAACCCCCCTCCCATCCCATCCTGCCCCCACTCCACAGGGAGGGTGATGCCTTCCAGGAAGGATCAACAAAATCTGTCAAGTCATTTGGAATAGGGACTAGGCCTTCCCTCCTGCTTCTAAGATAAGGGAGTATCCCTCTATGGGGGATGTGCTCCCAAAGTCCTTTCTTGCATCCTGGTTCCACTGTCAGAGGTCCCTTAGACTGCCCAGGCCTTCTAACTAGACCCAAGTTCAGGGGGTCTGAGTCTGCCCAATGTTGGTTTCCCAGCTATCAGTCTGGGGGTCCATGAACTCCTCCTTGCTCAGGTCAGCTATCTCTGTGGGTTTCTGTAGCCTGGTCTTGCCCCAATTCTCTTATCACTCCTCCCTCTGTGCAACTGGATTCCAGGAGTTCAGCTCAGTCTGCTTCTGTTTCCATCAGCTACTAGATGAGGGCTCTATGATGGCATATAAGTTAATTATCAATCTCATTATCACAGAAGGACATTTAAGGTAGCATTTCCACTGTTGTTCAGGTTGTTAGTTGTGGTCATCCTTGTAGGTCTTTGGGTATTTCTCTAGAGTCAGTTTTCTCTTCAAACCTATAACAGCTCACTCTATTTTTTCTCTCTCTCATGTATTTGTCCCCCAACTCAATCTTCCTAGTCCCACATGTTCTCCTCTCCTCCCCTTCTCTTTCTCCTAACTCTCTCTTAACTCACTGTCCACCAACCCCCATTCCCAATGTGTTCAGGAGATCTTGTTCCTTTCCCCTTCTGTGAGGGACCTTGTATGAATCTCTTAGGTTGCTCCTTGTATCTTAGTTTCTCTGGTGGTGTAAAGTATTGGCTGGTGATATTTTTTAAAGTAAGTTATTCCAGATCATATGACTAATTGAGTCTAACCTTTCCTAAATTAACCAGATGTAAAAAATATATAAACATCACCACAGCATCACACTGGCAGAAACTTCTCAGAAGCAACACTACCAGGAAATATAAAACTTGAAGCTTTATGGTTTTTTATTGGTTTGTTTTTAATTGAAAAAACATTCTTCTCCCTTCCTGATCAGTTTTCCTTCCCTCTGCTCCTCCCTGTTCCTTACACCTGCCTTACCTACCCACTTCCCTTCAGTCTCCTTTCATAAAAGAGCAGGCCTCCAGGAGACAACAACCAAACAGGACAAAACAAGATACAATAAGAAAGGCAATAGTCCACACATCAAGTCTGGACAAGGCAACTCAACAGGAGAAAAAGAGATCCAAGAGCAGGCAAGAGAGTCAGTCTGCTCCCAGAGGTAGACATCCCACAAAACACCAAGCTAACAGCCATAACATGTACACAAAAGACCCAGTGCAGATCCATGCAGGCTCTATGCTTGGCACTTCAGTCTCTGTACCCTGCTTAGTTGATTTGGTACTCACTATTCTCCTGGTGTCCTCCATCCCCTTTGAGTCCTACAATCTTTCTGTCCCTCTTCCATTGGCTTCCCCATGCTCTGAGAGGAACCTCTCCATGAAGACTTCAAATTTAGACTGTTTATACATAATGTCTACCTGTGGATCTCACACCCCTTTCTATGTGCTGACTAAGGAAGCTTCTCTGATGACACCTGGTAAGGCACCAGTCTATGAGCATAGCAGAAGATCATTAGAAACCACTTAATTGATTATTGATTTTTTAGACTGTCAGTGTTTGGTTCTACCCTAAGTCTCTGGGTTATCAAGTTCCTGTCAATCCAAGCAGTTGTCAGGCATGAGCTCCTTCTCATGGCATGGGCCTCCAGTAAAATCAGGCATGGATTGACCACTCCCACAGGTTCTGTGCCATTATTGCTCCAGCACATCTTGCAGGCATGGCAAATTGTAGTTCAAAGGTTTTTGTGGTGGGATTGGTATTTATGTTTCTCTTTGATAGCCTGCAGAGTACTTTCCCCTACCAAAGAGGCTAGAAAGGAGGGTAAAGGCACCATGCAGGCATCAGCTTGATCTCTCTGCATTCATTGAGCTGTATGGATGTTGTTTTTGGAAATGGAGCCTAGCTGTCCATTTGCAGAGAGCAATCCTCTGTCCTAGATCACCCTGGTCTGTCTAGAGATCTCCAGGAAAGCCCCTTGGTCAACAAGTGAACCTAATGCAACCCAACCACACTACTGGGAGCCTTGCCTGGCTACAACAGTTCAGACTCACTATCTCCCATGACTAGGACTCTTCACTTGGGTGACCCTCATATATTCCAGTATGTTTCCTCTGCACTAGTTTTCTACACCACTGCCCAAGTGCCCCCCAATTCCAGCTATCTTTTCTTGCACTGTCTCCCTCCATCCCATCTCCCCTTCCACCTGATTCCTCTCATTCCCATCCCCACCTCACCCACATCCACCTCCAAAATCTATTTTATTTACCCTTCCCTGAGAGATCCACACGTCTCTGCTAGAGTCCTCCTTTTTGCCTAACCTCTCTGGGTCTGCAGACTGCAGCTTTCTTATTGTTTACTTAATGGCTAATATCCACATAGTGAATATATGCTATATTTGTCTTTCTTGGTCTGGGTTACCTCACTCAAAATGATTTTTTTTTCTAGTTCCATCCATTTCATGATGATTGATATATATATATATATATATATATATATATATATATATATATATACTTAATTATATAAAAGAAGAGCATTTTCTTTATCTATATCTCAGCTGGGGAACATCTAAGTTGTTTCCAGTTTCTGGCTATTATGAATAAAGCCAGAATGAATTTACTTAAGCAAGTGTCATAGTTGTAGGATGGAATCCCCTTTGGGGTTTCCTTTGGGTAGATGCCCGAGAGCAGTATAAATGGGTCTTGGGGAAGCTCAATTCCAAATTTGCTGAGGAACTGCCATATTGACTTCCATAGTGCCTGTACAAGTTTTCCTTTCTACCAACAATGGAGGAGTATTTCCCTTGATCCACATTCTTGCCAGCATAAGCTGTCACTTGTGTTATTGACCATTCTAACAAGTGTAAGATGGAATCTCAAAGTAGTTTTGATTTGCATTTCCCTAATAGCTAAGGATGTTGAACATTTCTTTAAGAGTTTCATGGCTATTTGAGATTTCTCTTTTGAGAATTCTCTATTTAGACCTGTACCACATTTTAAATTGGATTATTTCGTTTGGATATTAGTCTTCTGTTGGATATGGAGTTCTTAAAAGCATTTTCCCATCTGGAAATGGAAGTTTTGCCCTATTGATGGTGACTCTTGCCCTACAGAAGCTTTTCAGGTCCCATTTATTAATTGTTAATCTTAGTGCCTTCACTATTGGTATTCTTTTCAGGAAGTTGTCTCCTGTGGCAATACATTCAAGGTTATTTCCCATATTCTTTTCCATCAAGTTTAGTGTGTCTTGTTTTTTATGTTAAGGTCTTTCATCCATTTGAGCTTGAGTTTTGTGCAAGTTGATATATATGGATCTACTTGCATTCTTGTACATGCAGATATACACTTTGACCAGAAACATTTGTAGAAGATGCTGGGTTTTATTTCCAATGTGTATTTCTGCCTTTTTTTAAAAATAAGAAGTAAGTTGTCCATGGTTGAATGGCTTTATGTCTGGTTCTTCGATTTGATTCCATTGCTAAATATGTCTGTTTTTATTCCAATACCATGTGTTTATTTATTTATTATTATTCCTTGGAATTGGAAATTGCTTTAGCTATCTTGGGTTTTATGTTTTTCCAAAAGAAGATGAAAACTGTCTTTTCAAGGTCTGTAAAGAATTGTGTTGGAATTTGGATGGGTATTTCATTGAATGTAGACTGCTTTTGGTAAGGGCTGCTTTTCAATATGTTGATCCTACTGATCCATGAGTATGGGTGATCTTTTCATCCTGTGATATCTTCTTCAATTTCTTTCTTCAAATATTTGAATTTTTTCATACAAGTCTTTTATTTGCTTGGTTAGAGTTACTCCAAAATATTTTATATTACTTGAGGCTATTGTGAAGGGTATTATTTCCTAATTTCTTTCTTAATCTGTCATTTGTCTATAGGAAGGTCAATGACTTTTTTTTACTTAATCTTGCTTGTATCTAGCCAGATCACTTAAAGTGTTTGTCAGCTAGAGGACACTGGTGGAATTTTCAGAGTCACTTATATATACCATCTGCAAATAAAGATACTTTGATGTCTTCATTTCCAATTTGTAACCCTTTGATCTCCTTCAGTTAACTTTATTACTCTAAATAAGAGTTAAGTACTATACTGAATAGATAGAGTGGAAAATCTTGTCTAATTCCAGATTTTGGTGGAATTGCTTTGAGTTTCTTTCCATTTAATTTTATATTGGCTATAGGCTTGCTGTAAGCTGCCTATATTATGCTTAGATATGCCCCTTGTATCCATAATCTCTCCAGGACTTTTATCATGAATAGGTGTTAGATTTTGTCAAAGGCCTTTTCTGTATCTGATGAGGGGATCATGTGTTTTGTTTTGTTTTGTGTGTTTTTTTTTTTTGTCTTTTAGTTTGTTCATAAGGTTATTTATATTAATATGATAGTTTTCATATATTGAATCATCCTTGTAGCTCTGTGATGAAACCCATTTGATCATGGTGCATGATCTATTGGGTGTGTTATTGCATTCAGCTTGCAAGTATTTTATATATTATTTTTGCTCTATGTTCATAAAGGAGATTAGTCTGTAAGTTTTTTGTTGAGTCTTTACATGGTTTGGGTATCAGGGTAACTGTGGCCTCATAAAATGAATGTGCCAATGTTCCTTCTGTTTCTATTTTATGAAATAATTTGAAGATATAGGTGTTAACTCTTCTTTGAAAATCTGGCAAAATTCTGCAATAAAATGATCTGATTCTGGGCTTTTTTGTTTGGAAAACTTTTGTTTCACTAGAACTTATGGATCTATTTAAAATTTTTATCTGATCTTCATTTGACTTTGGAAAGTGATACCTATTAGAAAAAAAAAAAAAAAAACTATCCCTTTCCTTTAGAGTTCCCAATTTTATGGAGCACAGGCTGTTCAAGTATGTCCTTATGATTCTCTGTATTTCCCCTTTGTGTTTTGTTATGTTCCACAATTTCATTTCTGGTTTTGTTAATTTGAACATTCTCTCCCGACCTTTTATTTAATTTGAATAAGGGTTTGTCTATCTTGCTGATTTTCTGAAAGAACCAACTCTTTATTTCAAAAAATTTTATCGTCCTCTTTGTTACTGCTTTGCTGATTTCAGCCTTCAGTTTGACTATTTCCTACCATCCACTCTTCTGGGATGAGCTTGCTTCTTTTTGTTCTAAAGCACGCAGGTATGCTGTTAGGTTGCTAGTAGGAGATTCTCAAATTTCTTCATAAAGGCACTTAGTGCTATGAGCTTTCCTCTTAGCCCCGCTTTCATTGTGTCCCATAAGTTTGGGTATGTTTTGAATTAATTTCCATTGAATTCTAGAAAGTCTTTAATTCCTTTCTTTATTTCTGCCTTGGCCCAGCAGTCATTAGGTAGAGGGTTGTTCAGTTTCTGTGAATTTACAGGCTTTTTGCTGTTTCTGTTGTTGTTGAAATACAACTTTAATCCATGATAGTCTGATAGAATGTGGGAGGTTATTTTAAATTTTCTTTTATCTGTTAGGCTATGTGACTGAATATATGGTCAATTTTGGAGAAGGTTCCATGAAGTGCTGAGAAGAAGCTATATATATATATATATATATATATATATATATATATATAATAATGGGTGAAATTATTTCCTTATTTAGTTTATGTCTGGGTGACCATGCTCATTGGTAAGAGTAGGGTATTGAAGTCTGCCGCAATCAGTGTGTGAGGGTCAATGCACGATTTAAGCTTTAGTAATGTTTCTTTTACAAATATGGGTGCCCTTGCGTTGGGGCATAGATATTTCTAATTGAAACAACATTTTGGTGGATTTTTCCTTTGGTGAGTGTGAAGTGTCCTTCTCCATCCCTTTTGATTTCTTTTGGTTTGAAGCCTATCTTTTTAGATACTGGAATAGGTATACCAGATTGCTTCTTGGGAAATCTTTTTTGCAACCCTTCCCTCTGAGGTTATGTCTGTCTTTGATATTGAGGTGTGCTTCTTGTATACAGCAGAAGAATGGATCCTGTTTTCACATCTATTCTGATAACCTGTATCTTTTTATTGGGAAACTGAGTCCATTGATATTGAGAGATATCAATGACCAATGGTTGTTAATTCCTGTCATTTTTGGGGGTTCTGGTGTTAGTGGTATGTGCTGGGGGGGGTCCCTTCTTTTGATTTTGCTTCTGGAATTATTTATTTCCTTTGTTTTCATGAGTATAGTTAACCTCCTTGGGTCAGAGTTTTCCTTCTAATGCCTTCTGTAAATCCGATTTTACCCTAGAATACCTTGCTTTATTCACCTATGGTAATTAATTGAAAGTTTTGTTAGATATGGTAGTCTGAGCTGGCATCTGTGGTCAATGAAGGAAATCTGTTTGGGCCCTTCTGGATTTTAGAATCTCCATTGAGAAGTCTTGTGTAATTCTCCTAAATCTGCCTTTATATGTTATTTGGCCTTATTCTCTTGCAGCTTACAATAGTCTTTCTTTGTTCTGTAATTTTACAATTATATTCTTTTCCAGTCCAATCTATTTGGTATTTGTACTTTCCTTGTTCCTTTATAGGCATCTCTTTCTTTAGGTTAGGAAAATTTTTGTCTACGATTTTGTTAAAAAACATTTTGTACCTTTGAACTAAAATTCTCCTCCTTCCTCTATTTCTATTATTCTTAGAGTTAGTCTTTTCATGGCATCCCAGATTTCACAGATGTTTGTGTCAGGAATTTTAGATTTAACACTTTCTTTGAACAATGTATCCACTTCTCCTATCTACCTAAGATTCTCTCTTTCATCTCCTGTATTCTGTTGGTGAACCCTGCATTGTTTGTTCCTCTCTGCTTACCTGGCTTTTTCATTTTCAGAATTTCCCCCATTTGTCTTTTATTGCTTCTAGTTCCATTTTCAGGTCTTGAACAATTTTGTTTCCTTCAAATATTTGTTTTTTCTTGACTTTTTTAAAGGTTTTTATTCATTTTCTTCTATTTGCCTTTCTATACATATGATTCTCTTATCAGTTAATGAATAAAGTACTGTGAGACTAGTGGCCAGGCAGGAAGGAAAATTCTGGGAAGGATGAGCGAGATGAGTCATCATGTGAGCCTGGGAAGAGGGGACTCAAGTCAGGTGTTTTCCAGTAAGATAAGACCATGTAGAAATATTTATATTAATATAAATGGGTTAATAACTAAGACAGAGCTAGCCAATAAGAAGCCCTAGTCATTGGCCAACAGCTTTATAATTAATATAGTTTATGTGTGTTCATTTGAGACTGAAGCAGCAGTGGGACCAGGCAGATGAGCCAGAAAACTCTTACATTTGTCTTTCCATCAATTTCTTTAGGGGGTCTATTTATTTCAGCCTGTATAGCTGGTGTTTCCTTGGGAAATGCCTGCTGGTGTTGGAGCCCATGATGCAGCTCCAAGTGGGAGAAGAGATATCAGGAAGAAATGACCTGTGAGATCCAAAGGAGTCATGGATAGTGTGGAAGGAAGAAGGCAGTGGTATTGTGTGGCAGCACTAGGGATGAGCCTGAGCAATTAGGTATGCTGGGGTTAAGATTTTTAAAATCAGTTTAAAAGGCAGAGGTGGATTGTTTTAATCCATCTACAACGTTCCTGTTGCTTCTGTGACAAGTTGCCTTTACCTTTGCAGCTGAAGCCAACACAATTACTGTTTCTGAGTCTGTCAATGGAGCACTCCTGTCTTTAAAGCCAACAGTTGCACATCATTAGAACACTCCTTTCAGCTTTGACTCTTCCACTAACCACAGCACAGACTTGGAAGGGCCCCAGCTCTTCAGGATTTATTTGACTAGATTTGGTTCACATTGATAATTCGAGATTATTTTCTGGCTTCAATATCTGAGTCACCATCCCATGTGCAGGTCTATCAGAGTCAAGAGTCATAGACTTTGAGAACTAGGATGTAGGAAGATATCCTTTGAAGACTACTAGCCCTGCTGTACTGCCTTAGAAGTATAACAAAATGGGGAGGGGGAGGGCAAACAAACAACAACAAAGCATTAAGAATGTAGACATCTGCATTAATAGTATTTGTTGTTCTGTAACATTTTGTTTTCTAAAATATATTGTTACTGCAAGAATAAGAGAAGTACAGCCTGGGACAGTGAATGAACACAATATACAAAAACTGTTAGTCAATTAAAAGAACTTTGACCGAAGTAATAATTATAATGACTGTGACTATTGGGTGAAGGATTAAGGACCAGATTGAGACCTCTGCTCACTATTTATTTCCAAGTTCTTGTCTTACCAAAGGAAGAATTCAAAAATAAAACAAAAGTAAGGAATTGAGAGGAAATTTATTACCAAATAAAGGAAGACATTCAAGTGTGAGTTCTAGCTTCCCTTGGGAGACCCCAACATGGGATATTTAGATAGAACTTCTTATGGGTTTGTGGAATTCTGCCTTCTGGGATTAGCATAGCTGTTGCCATCACAGTTGTGTTTACTTGAATTAAACACTCACAAGAATTGGCTTATTAACATTTCCAGTAGAAGAAAAATTGAGAGGGTTGTCAGGCCCTCATCTCAGATTCTAGCTGCTTGTTCTCTTTTTCCCACCACTCTAGATGATATAAAACTTCTTCTGTTGTATGTGGTTTAAGAGGAGTTGGAGTATGCAAGAGTTGGAAGGTTGTCTGTCTACTAGAACTGCATCAGTGCAGCTTTCCAGAGGTCAGTCCCATGTTGGGGTGGGACTATCCTGTGAGGAAGTGGAAAATAGCCTTTCACTTATGGTCTTGTAAGCAAATTCAATAAGTTCAATTGTGCAGTAGGCTGGGCTTAGGTGGAATTTTCTTTTGTGTGTTATTGGTGTCTTATCCAAGGCAAGAAGGTGTTTACTCATGTCTTTATAAGAAAGTTACACCACAATGGACAGCTATGAGTGGAAGGGAGATCATTCATGATTTAAGATGAAAAAAGTTAAAGACCTCTATGAATAGATGGAATTTTCTATAACTAGAGTTTACCTCTTTTATATCTTTATATGGATTAATTGAGTCTGACATTATGTCAAATGAATGTCAACAAGATCAATGACAAGGAGATTCCTTTATATGAAGCAAAAGATGGTTCATTATGTTTGTCATTTGGTTTTGTAGTTAGTTAGCTCCTTATTTTGGTTTTACCTATATAGCCTGCCTCAGTAACCAGCATAGTAAAATCATAAAGACTAAACAAATTGTACCATAATAAAGAAGTTTGGCTAACAATCATTTGATGGGAGATGTCATTCTGTATATATGTTTCTCATACTGTTTAATGAATAAAGCACTGTTGGCCAATAGGAAAGAAAGATAGGAGGGACTAGGAGACAAGGAGGAAATCAGAAGTAGTAAGGAGGAGCCAAGATGGAGAGTCGGGAGAAAGCATTATGCCGGCCAGCTCCCCAGTAAGAGAAATACATAGATCAGCAGAAATGGGCTAATAATTAAGACAGAGCTAGCGGATAAGAAACAAGTAAGCCGGCCAACAGAATTGTATCTAATATAGAGTCTCAGTGTATTGTTTGGGGCTGGCGCAGCGGCGGGACCAGACCAGGTGGCAGGACCAGACCAGGCCGCAGGCAGAAAAACCATACACTTTACAATCATTAAACTCTCCCTTGGATAAAGCATTATACAATGTCAACAAATAAAAGATAAATTCATCGATTTCTGTGGAACCACTCTGAGTTCCTGCCAGCAGGATCCTTGACCCCCATCACAGGGACTCTGCTAAAGAGTCCTCAGCTGCAAAGTGCCAACCCAGGCTAGATCTGCATATAGGCACAAGGAAAATCCTGAGTCCCAGCCTCTGGGATCTTTGACCCTAATCCCCAGTCTTCTGCTGGAGCCTGATCACTAACCCCCATCGCTGAACCCCTGCCTGTGGAGAGACCTCCTAGAGAGCTTGGACCACCCAGAGCTACAGACATCAAACCTCTGACCCACCTAAGCCCACCGGGGAAGTACCACAGAGAGAGAGAGAGAGAGACAGAGACAGAGAGAGAGAGAGAGAGAGAGCCCACCTACACCTACTGGAAGAAGCTATGGGAAGACAGCAATAAAATAAAACACTTAACAAAAGAAAGATAAGCATGGAACCACCATAATCTAGAGAATCTACACCAAATAGACCAGAACACAACAAAGCAGATGAAGGAGTAGGGAACGACTTAAAAATTATCGTCATAAAAATGATAGAGTCCATCAAGGAAGATGTGAGAAAAATCCCTTAAAGAAATGGAAGAAGAAACTAACAAAAAAAGTGGAAGAAATGAGCAAATTTCTTAAGGAAAGTAAAGAAAGTACAGAAAGGCAAAACACACACACACACACACACAATTAAGCAGGTAAAGGAAAACAGTTAACGGTTCAAGACTTGAAAACTGAAACAGAGAAAATAAAGACAACACAAGCCAAAGGAATGCTGGAAATAGAAATACTGAACAAATGATCAAGAACTACAGATGCAAGTATAACCAACAGAATTCAAGAGAAGGAAGACAGAATCTCAGGCGTGGAAGATAAACTAGAGGAAATAGATTCACCGACCAAAGAAAATCATAAATCCACAAATCCTTAACACAAAACATCCAGGAAATGGGGGACACCATGAAAAGGCTAAACTTAAAAATAATAGGCATAGAGGAAGGTGAGGAAGTCCAGCTAAAAAGTGCCGAAAACATATTCAACAAAATCATCGAGGAAAACTTTCCCAATCTGAAAAAGGACATGCCCATGAAAGTACAAGAAGCATACCGAACCACAAATAGGCTGGACCAAAGAAAAAAGACCCCTCGACATGTAATAATCAAAACTCCTAGCATACAGAATAAAGAAAGAATATTAAGAGCAGAAGGAAAAAGGACAGGTAACTTATAAAGGCAGACCTATCAAAATTATACCTGACTTCTCCATGGAAAACCTCAAGGCCAGAAGGTCCTGGATAGATGTTCTACAAGTACTAAGAGTCCACTGATGCCAGCCCAGGCTCCTATACCCAGCAAAACTCTCAATCACTACAGATGGAGAAAACAAGATATTTAATGACAAAGCCAGATTTCCCCCAATATGTGTCTAAAAATCCAGCCCTACAGAAAGTATTGGAAGGAAAACTCCAACCCAGGGAAGTTAACTACACCCACAAAGATGTAGGCATAAAACAAACAAGCAACAACAATCAATGGTCCTTATTCACCCTCAACATTAATGTCTTAAATCACCTATAAAAAGACACATGCTAACAGAATGGATACAAAGACAGAATCCATCCTTCTGCTGCATACAAGAAACACATCTAAGCTTCAAAGATAGACATTACCTCAGGGTAAAGGGTTGGGAAAAGATTTTCCAATCAAATGGAACGAAGAAGCAAGCAGGCTTGGCTATCCTAATATCTAACAAGTTAGACTTCAAAATTAATCAAAAGAGATGAAGACGGTCATTTCGTATTCGTCGCAGAACAAATCCATCAACACAAAGTTTCAATTCTGAACATCTATGCACCAAATACAAAGGCACCCACATTCATAAAAGAAAAGCTACTAAAACTCAAATATCATATAAAACTTCCCACACTTATACTGGGAGACTTCAACATGGCACTCTCATCATTACACAGGACCACCAATCAGAAACTCAACAAAGAAACAAAAGAACTAACAGAAGCTATGTCTCAACTGGGTTTAACACACATCAATGGAACATTCCATCCAAACAGAAAAGAATATACCTTTATCTATGCTCCACATGTAACCTTCTCTAAAATCAACCACATACTAAGTGGCATAACAAACCTCAACAGATAAAAGAGAATTGGAATAGTACCCTGTATGTTATCAGACCACCGTGCTTTAAAATTGGAATTCAAAAACAACACAAATAGAAGAAAATCTAGAACTCATGGAAACTGAACAATGTGCAATTGCACCACTCCTTGGTTAAAGAAGAAATAAAGAAATAAATTAAGGACTTTCTAATATACAACGAGAATGAGGACACAACATGCCCGAACTTATGGGACACCTTGAAAGCAGTGGTACAAGGGAAGTTCATTGCACTAAGTGCCCATATGAAGAAAACACAGGATAATAACATAAGAGAATTAACAGCCCAACTGAAAACCTTAGAACAGAGAGAAGCGAATTCACCCCGCAGGAGTAGACGCCAGGAAATAATCAACTTGAGGCTGAAATCAACAAAATAGAAACCAGGAAAACAATACAAAAAATCAATGCAACAAAGAGTTGGTTTTTTGAGAAAATCAACAAGAAAGACAAACCTTTATCCAAATTAACGAAAAAGCAGAGACAGAACATGCAAATTAACAAAATCAGAAACGAAATGGGGGACATAACAACAGACACAGAGGAAATCCAGACAATTTTCAGGTCATATTTTGAAAATCTGTATTCCACAAAAATTGAAAATTCAAAAGAAATGGACAACTTTCTGGATAACTATCACTTACCAAAATTAAATCAAGAACAGACAAACAACTTAAATAGACCTATAACCCACAATGAAATAGAAGCAGTCATCGAAAGACTTCCAACCAAAAAAAGTCCAGGGCCAGATGGATTCAGTGCAGAATTCTACCAGACATTCAAGGAAGACCTAATACCAATACTCCTCAAACTGTTCCACAAAATAGAAACAGAAGGTTTATTGCCAAACTCTTTTTATGAGGCCACAATAACCTTGGTACCCAAGCCTCACAAAGACACAACTAAGAAAGAAAACTACAGACCAATATTCCTGATGAACATCGATGCAAAAATACTCAATAAAATACAGGCAAACCGAATTCAAGAATACTTCAGAGAAATCATCCACCATGACCAAGTAGGCTTCATCCCTGGAATGCAGGGATGGTTTAACATACGAAAATCTATCAACGTGATTCACCATATAAACAAACAGAAAAAGAAAAACCATATGATTATCTCCCTAGATGATGAAAAAGCCTTTGACAAAATTCAACATACTTTCATGATAAAGGTTTTGGAGAGGTCAGGGATAACAGGAACATACCTAAACATAATAAGAGCAATATACAGCAAACCAACTGCCAACATCAAACTGAATGGAAAGAAACTTAAGCCAATTCCTCTAAAATCAGGAAGAAAACAAAGCTTCCCTCTCTCTCCATATCTCTTCAATATCATACTAGAAGTTCTAGCTAATGCTATAAGACAACAAAAGGACATCAAGGGGATCCAAATTGGAAAGAAAGAATTCAAACTGTCTCTATTTGCAGATGATATGATAGTTTACATAAGTGACCCAATAAACTCTACCAGGGAACTCCTACAGCTAATAAAAACCTTCAGCAAACTAGCAGGATACAAGATAAACTCAAAAAAATCAGTAGCCCTACTTTTTTCAGATGACAAAGAGACAGAGAAAGAAATCAGAGAAACATCACTCTTTACAATAGCCAGAAGCAACATAAAGTATCTTGGTGTAACGCTTATCAAATAAGTAAAAGTCCTATATAATAAGAACTTTGTGGCCCTAAAGAAAGACATTAAAGAAGATACCAGAAAATGGAAAGATCTCCCATGCTCTTGGATAGGTAGGATAAACATAGTAAAAATGGCAATCTTGCCAAAAGCAATCTACAGATTCAATGCAATCCCCATTAAAATCCCACCACAATTCTTCACTGACCTTGAAAAGATAATAATCAAATTTATATGGAAAAACAAAAGACCCAGGATAACAAAAACAACCCTATGCAATAAAAGAACTTCAGGAGGCATCACCATTCCTGACTTTAAGCTCCACTACACAGCCATAGTTCTGAAAACAGCCTGGTATTGGCATTAAAATAGAGAGGTAGACCAATGGAATCGAATTGAAAATCCTGATATTAACCCACAAACCTATGAACACCTGATTTTCGACAAAAGAGCTAAAAGGATACAATGGGGCAAGTTCAGCATCTTCAACAAATGCTGCTGGCACAATTGGATGATTATGTGTAGAGGACTGCAGATAGACCCATGTCTGTCACCATGCACAAAACTCAAGTCCAAATGGATCAAAGACCTCAACATCAATCCAGCCACACTGAACCTCTTAGGAGAGGAAGTAGGATGTGGAGGTACCCTTGAACAAATTGGTATAGGAGACTGCTTCCTGAACATAACTCCAGGGGCACAGACACTGAGAGAAACAATTAATAAATGGAATATCTTCAAACTTAGAAGCTTCTGTAAGGCAATGGACACAGTGGACAAGACCAAATGGCAGCCCGCATTTCACCAATCCTACATCCAACAAAGGGCTGATCTCCAAAATATACAAAGAACTCAAGAAACTTGTCAACAAAACACCAAATAACCCTATTAAAAAATGGGGTACAGAACTGAAGAAAGAATTCTCAATAGAGGAAATCAAAAAGGCTGAAAGACAGTTAATAAAGTGCTCCACTTCCTTAGCTATTAGGGAAATGCAAATCAAAACAACTTTGAGATACCATCTTACTCCTGCCAGAATGGCTAAAATTAGAAACACCGATGATGACTCATGTTGGAGAGGATGTGGAGAAAGGGGAACACTCCTCCACTGCTGGTGGGAGTGCAAACTCATACAGCCATTATGGAGATGAGTATGGCATTTCCTCTGGAAAATGGGAATTAGTTTACCACAGGACCCGGCAATCCCCCTCTTAGGCATATACCCAAAGGATTCACATCCATGCAACAAAGACATGTGTTCAGCTGTGTTCATAGATCCTGGAATCAACTGAAGAATGGATAATGAAGATGTGGCACATCTACACAATAGAATACTACTCTGCAGAAAAAAATAATGGTATCTTGAAATTTGCAGGCAGGTTGATGACACTTGAAGAAACCATCCTGAATGAGGTAACCCATTCACAAACAGAGGAACATAGTATGTACTCGCTCATATGATTTTAGGCCTAGAGCAAAGGATCACCAGCCTATAATTCACACTACCAGAGGAACTAGGATACAAGGTGTATTCTAAGAGATTCATATAAAGTCCCTCACAGAAGTGGGAAGGGACAAGTCCCCCAGAGCACATAGGAAGTTGGGGGGGCAGCAAATGGAGAGAGAAGTAGGAGAAAGAGAGGGGGAGGAGAGGAAAACACGTGAGACTAGGAAGATTGAGTCAGGGTAGGAATAAAAGACTGAAGAGAGAGAAATAGATATATATATATATATATATATATATATATATATAGAGAGAGAGAGAGAGAGAGAGAGAGAGAGAGAGAGAAAGAGAGAGAGAGAGAGAGAACATAAAAGAGGGAGCCATTATTGGTTTGAAGAGAAAACTGAACCTAAAGAAAGCTCTAGAGACCTACAAGCCTGACCCCAACTAACAATGCCCTTTCCAGATAGTGATATCAACAAATAACTTATCCATCATCATGGGGCCCTCATCTAGTACCTGTTGGAAATAGAAGCAAACACCCATACCTAATAACTGAGTCGAACTATAATCCAGATGCAGAGGGAGAGGACAACACCAGGTTGCAGAAACACATACAGACAGCTGAGCTGAACAAGGAGGAGCTAAAATGGCCCCCAGACTGATAGCTTGGAATCCAGCATGGGACTGACTCAGGACCCCCTGAACATGGGTCTCAGCCAGAAGGACTGAGCAGTCTAAGGGACCTCAGACAGTAGAACCAGGATTTATTCCTGGTGCACAAAAGGACCTTGTGGGCACATCCCCCATGGAGGGATACTGCCTTAACCTAGAGACAGAAGTCCTAGTTGCTACTTCAAATGACTTGACAGATTTACATGACCCCACCTGGATGGCATTGCCCTACATGTGGAATTAGGATGGGGGGAAGGGAGGGGAGCTTGGTCAGGGTGCATGTGAGGGGGCAGTGAATGTAAGAAGGAGGGAGGAAGGGAGGGAGAAAGGCAGGGAGGGAGGGTGCAAGGGGAGAGGGAAGGAGAGGCAACTGGGATTGACATATAAAATAAAAAAATAAATAAATAAAAAATATTTCCTAAAAATAAAAAAGAAAGATAAATCCATCAGTTTTAGAATCATTGAAGAATTTGGTTTAGTTGGAAAAAGATCACTGGCATTCCCATACTTTATTGGCTTAATTGATCCTCTAGAGTAGGCTGGGCAAGATTCTGTAAGGAAACACACATGGTGAAAATAGATTCATGCCTACTGCTTCTGCTTAAGTACTAAGCCCTTCCATTGGGACACTAAATCTATCATGAAGTGTACATGTATTGCCAATGTATTTTTTACAATATAGTATTGAAAGTACAGATCTAACTATTCCATATAAATAAAGTAGGGAGGACTGGCTTGGGTTCTTCAAACAAAACAATTTTCAAAAATAGCATACATTTGTATAAATCACACTCTAACAGTAACAAAAATAACAAACAAGCACAAATTTCTATAGTTTAGCACTATATACCACTATAAATGAGAACAACAAAAACAATGCACACACAAGAAACCTTGAAAAATAAAACAAAATAACCCCAACTAATCATTCTCATAAAACTGTAATGGAGTGTTTTAGTAGAAAAGACTCAATTACTACAGAAGTTGTTTGTTGAATCCAAGAAATGAAAATATGTCAATTCAGCTTATGCTGTTAATAAACTTATTTTCAGTAAGAGAAAAACAATGCCATTGCCTTAAATGCTGAAAGGCTTGGTATCTGTAATGGCAAGCACTTTTTAAAAGCTTACAAAATCCTTACTAGACTAAATAAAGAAGGCTCATGTTTAACATAGAAAGATACCTATCTCAAATTCCAGTGACAAAGTGAATGAAACCTTTCGACATCCATAGGAAAGCTGTTGACTCCAGACCCTATTTCATACTGCTCTTGCATGAAATGAGGATAATGAGACTTATACCTTAACTAAAAAGGAGACCACGGGGCTTGTTAATTAATCTTCCCATTTACCAAAAGGAATGTGGAAGACAACTCAACAGTATTAAAGTTCCTCCAAGGGATAATTATACAATAGGAACTTAAAACTCAACACCTTTTCCTACCTACCAGCAAAAGGGAAATGGAAAACATCCCAAACACAAAAAGAAAAAGAAAGAAAAGAAAAAAGGAATGTGCATGCTGTACTCTCAGCATTCACAGCAAGAAGGGCCTCAAGTGTGATGTTAACCTGCAATGTCAGCAAGAAACTGGGGGAGGGGTGTGGACAAATTATAGGATGCATGAAAAAATAAAATAAAAATCCATCATGAGAGAGGCCACTAAAATGTCAGCGTTATGCCAGTGTGTCAGTGTGCATGTATGTATATTACTTTTCAAATATATTTTCTGGATTTAGAAGGGACCTCATTTAAAAGTTTTCCTTGGAAAAAGGTATATTAGTTTGCTTTCTGTTGTATAATAAACACCATAGCTGATAAAAAGCAAAATGAAAAAGCAAGCTAGCAAACAAAAAAAATTTGAAAAGGAAAGGATTTCACTCAGCTTACATATTTCAAGCCATCCTTGAGGGTATCTGGGGCAGGATCTCAAGGCAGGAACCCAGAGGGTTCCTTAAGAAATTCTCTTACTGGCTTGCTTCCCTTAGCTTGCTCTGCTTCCTATCTTATACAGCCCATGCCCACCACCCAGGGATGGCACTTCCTACCATGTCCTGTACCCTCATACTATATCAATCAAGAAAATATTACACAGACATACCTTCAGGCCAATCTGATGGAGGGAGTTCTTACCTGAAGTTCCTTCCTCCTAGGTGACTCGTTTGTTTTAAGTTGATTAAAATAAAAATAAAAACCAGCACATGAGGAAATATTAAGTAAAACTGTATCTATAGCAAAAATATATCACTTAAAAATCACATGTTCCTGCAATAAAATGTATAATGAAAAACAAATTATGTGATGATGTTTAAAATTGCTGGGACCACAAGACTAAGGGCGGGAAAATGCGCAAGCAGGGAGGCATTGCTCTGCGCGAATGCAAAGTGCAGTGCGGAAATGGGCAAAAAATGAGTAGCGGTGAGTGTCTTCTCAGGCCCACTTTGGCTGCAAAGCTCTCCTAAGGAAGAGGCAAATGTCCCAAAGCTGTGGTGAGTCCACCTGGTTAGGCAAAGGACCCTGCCTGTTGGGGAAGGTGGGGGAAGGGAGCAGCGTCTGCTACCTGGGTGAAACCCAGGTCCCGTGAAAATCCTAATCCCGCTTCTGACACCAGATATCGCAATTAAATAAGGATCAGGATAAACAAATAGGCCGAATAGATGTTTATTCAGGGGGAAATAACTTACAACCTAGACAGATGAACACCAGGAAATTCCACCAGATGCTCTCCCGTCTGAGTCCCATCAGCAAGAGAGCTTTTCCGACCTCCTTCCACAGGTCACTTCCGCCCATGGCTCCACCCCCAATGGGCGTGGTCAGTGCCACAGAAGGACTATCTCACTACAATATATCACTTAAAAATCACATGTTCCTGCAATAAAATGTATAATGAAAAACAAATTATGTGATGATGTTTAATAATATAAATAAAATGGAAAGTAAAGTAATATATTTTGCTATATATTTGAGAAAACAATAAACTTTTATTGTAAAAAA
This sequence comes from Phodopus roborovskii, assembly GCF_943737965.1. Lineage (NCBI taxonomy): Eukaryota > Metazoa > Chordata > Mammalia > Rodentia > Cricetidae > Phodopus > Phodopus roborovskii. The sequence continues at coordinate 18,707,845 of NW_026126547.1, read as the reverse complement.
AAATCAATAAAATGAAAGATGCTGTAAGTAGCATTGAAATGAATTCTGAATTTTTTTTTTCAGAATCCTTAATGAGTGACAAATAGAGAACTTATCTTTGTGTGTGTAAGTGGTTTGCTATTGTTGTGTGCATGAGGGAAAATCAAAATACTTAAAATCTACTGTCTCAGAAATTTCAAATGTACACTATCATGATTAACTGTAGGCCTGACACATATAAAGTCTACAAAACGGATTGATCTTCTAATTAAAAATTTGTATTCTTTGTCCAACATTTCTAATGTTTAAACCATATTTTCCACTCAGTAACATTATACAGATTGAACATGCTGCATTTATCTATATACATACAGACATGTAACAAGAATGAATTTGAAAGGACATAAAATTGAAAGAGAACAAGGAGGGGTATATATATATATATACATATATATATATATATATGGGAGGGTTTAGAGAGAGGAAAGGGAAGGAGAAAGCAGTGTATTTATACTATAATCTCGAGAAAAATTTTTTAAAAACTACATCTCAATTATTTATATCTGTAAGTTCCACTTTTAAAAATAACATATCTGGCTGGGCAGTGGTAGTGCACACCTTTAATCCTAGCACTCAGGAGGCAGAGGCAGGCGAATCTCCGTGAGTTAGAGAACAGTGTGATCTACACAGCTACACAAAGAAACCCTGTCTCGAAAAACCAAATAAAAAAAACATTTAATAATAATAATAACAACATACCAGAGACGATGCAGACTTGGCACCAGGCTCAATTAATGTGCCCTAATGTTCTCTAACTTCATTTATGCTACTGAAAGTGACAACATCTTTTAAGGCTTTTAAGACAATTGTTTGGGGGTTTTGCATATCAATGACTATGGTGGAAAATGCTGTAATGAATGTGAGATTGTATCATTTCCAGATGCTTGTTGCACAGCTTTTCCTGGACAAACATGAACAAATATCTCTTCATTCCAGATAAGGCACAAACAGCAAAGAAAGAAACAATTGTTTCCACATCCAGTTTCATGAAGTAATTAATTCACTGGGATTACTCACAAGAGAATGGGTGACTCAAAGCAGTTGCATCAGTGAAAAACCCCACCAGGGTGACAGGAAAACTGCAGCCCCCAGCTCCACCCAGAGGAGGCTCCTCTCAGCAGCCTGTGAATCTGTTCCTTGCATGTACAGCCTGAACCTTGTTCATTAGTCTTCAGAGTCTACCTCTGTCCTCCAGAAGTGAATGTTTCCATTCGGAGGAAACAGGTAAACAGTAAGAAGCCATGTGTTCATTTTTGCTTTTGTTTCCTGTTATTGCTGACAGGTCCAACATGTCAGTGCTCAGACCCTTGCCACAAAGATTCTCCTTGAATTTCTTCTTGGAGTTCTGAGCACTCCAAATTTGAAGATGTGCTTCTTTCACCATCTGCATTCATGATATTTTGGGTTTTACTGCCTTCAAAAATAAAAAAGGTAATTTCAAAAATTTATCTCAGATCACCCTTCAAGGTAAATTCTGTATTAAAGTTGTCATATCAAAGAACCAAGCTATTTGTAGTTTCAAAATAATAAGAAAACAATATAATAAAAATGAATGTATCTTTAAACAAATAGATTTTCAATTAGGATTTGTATTGGTCATTAATAATTAGAGAAAAAAATTAAAAATATAATTAGCTATCACTATATACTATTGGAAGGGTTTTATAAAATAAGCAGTAGTTGTCAGCAAAGATGCAGAAAAACTTGACTTCCTCATATATTATTTGAAGGAATGTAGGTTATTTCAATCTCTTTAGAAGTTCTTTAGAAATTTCCTATAAAATTTTCTCATGCTTCCCAAATGATCCAGCCATTCTATTCTTCAATATTTTTCTAACTGAAAGGACAACTTGTATGTACCCAACCTACATAGCAATATTTATAGCATCTTATTTACAAGTGCCAGACACAGAAGAATGGACAAAATTACCATTTCAGTGATTGTCCTATTGCTGCGATAAAGACCATGCCCAAAGCAGGGAGGGAAGGGTTTATTTCCTTACTGAGTATAATACATCAAGAAAGGAAGTTGGGGCAAGAACACAAGACAGGAACCTACTGGCCAGCTTTGCATAACCAGCTCCGCTAACATTCTTAGACAATCAAGGTCCACCTGCTCAGTGGTGACACCACCCACAGTGGTCAGGGGCCTCCCACATATTCATTAATCAAGACAATGTAACCCCGTAAACTTGCCTGTCAGTAGTCATATGGGGCATTTTCTCAATGTGATTCCTTTTTCTCACATGACTCTAGCTTGTGTCAACTTCACAAAAAAAACTAAGCAGCACAGGAAGAGAAGAGATTTCTCATGAAACAATTGCTCAGTATAATGTGGGATGCATTCTGAAACAACAAAACTATTAGGACATCAAGCAAGCCTGTTGCTATTGATGCATCAGAAAGAAAGAAAACAGGGGAAGTGGGAGGGCAGGTTGCTCAGTGGATATTGACACTTGACAGGAAAACTTGGGTATGACCTGAGTTAGGTTCTTGTATCCCACAGTAAGAGAAGAGAACATACTCTCCACTGAACACATCTGCTGTTCATACTTACATGAGTACTCATGTGTAACACACATATGCACAAATAATAATAACAATAATAAATCAAATGAAAAAAATTAATTTGTTTAAAATAAAATTAAGGAAATGTGGACAGAAGAAGAAGCCCTTATATTTGGGATCAGTTTGCCCTTCCTGACAGGCAAGAAACTTCAACAAGATAGAAAAAAGCCAAAATTGCCTATAGACAGACGTTTCTGTCCCTCCCAGTCCTGCAGCCAATTAGTCCCAAATAAACATATGGAGACTCATATTAATTATAAAGTATTTGGCTGATGGCTCAGGCTTCCCATTGGCTATCTCTCTCTTAATTATTAACCCATTTCTATTAATTTTTGTATCACCACATGGTTTTGGCTTACGATGATGTCCAGAACTCTTGTTCCCTAGGCAGATACATGGCATCTCCCTCACAACTCACTCTCTGAGTTTCACTTCCCATAATTCTCCTAGTCTGGTAGCCCTGCCTATACGTCCTGCCTGTCCACATCTTGCCTGCCAATTGACTAAAACTGCTTTATCCATCAACCAATAAGAGAAACATTTACAGCATACTAAAAGACATCCCCCTATCAACTACCTCTATACATCATATGTGTTTCCTAAGATGTCTGAAGGATATTGAAGATAACAAATGAGCTATACCTACTTAGGACTAGCATGCAGGTGATGCTGAATCTTGGAGGCCTTCTTATCTCTAAAATCAATTAACCAGCTAGTAGACCCAGCGTACAATTTTATTTACAAAAGGAAATCCTTCAGTTGAGAATTAGTGAGACAGTTCCTTTGACTTTTCCTTAGTTTTTTAAACTTCACTTTATCTTGATAATTGCTTATTCTTTAAACTTTTCTGAAAATTACACTCTTCTATATGTTAAAAAAAAAGTGTAAAGATGATAAAGCAGGACTCCCTCTGTCTTCTACTTGCCTCAAGCACCTCTATTTCCACTAATCCCTTTACTTTATCCAGGATAAAATTCCTTCTAATAAAGTAAAACTTTGCTTTTAACTCTGTCTTCCTAAAATCCAGATTTACCTAAGCAAAAGCCTCTCCAGGGCTCCTTGGCTTCTCTAGATCCATGTCTGGGCCCCCACTGCTGATCTCACTGTGAGAACCTAGGGACAGGTGTGAGGTTAGGGGGTTTGTTCTGTATGTTAGTTAAATACATCAGTATCCATGATGCAAGTTTTTCAAAGCTTGCAGAACTACACATTGAAAAGGAAAAGTTCCTTACATGTAAACTGTACTTAAAATGATGAGACTAAAAGTCCTTATCAATCCAAGTCTGATGTTTTCTCTTGTATTGCCTCTTTAATATTTTCATACGTTTTTTTAAAGAAATCTTTTTCCTTATTTTATGACTTCTTGAGAAAGTTTCTCTTCAGTAATAGTTCAAGACCAGTGTTTTTCTTAATGGCTTTATTTAGGGTTCTACCATAAAAATATGTGAATATCAACTTAGTAAGGGTTAATTTTGATGTGTCATCTTGACTGATCTAAGGTTGCCCAGAAAACCACCCAAATGCCTCTGTCTAAGAATGTGAAAGTATCTGCAGCAGAGCTCAAGCTCTGAGTCATAAATTGAGAGTAAAGATATCTTTCCCACAGAGGCAAGCTCCTTTCCATTTGCTGAGGATGAGAAACAGAAAGCTGTTGGAAGAGCAAATTCTGAGTTTGAAAATGAACTTCATTCACCACAACATATATCAATGACCACCCTCAACCCCCCCACCACCACCACCATGCCCTCCCAGGCCTTTAACCTGACTGGTTCACCTGCCCTTGGTTCTCTGGCCAACAGAATTACTCAGTTTTGGTGCCCTGCTTTGCCAGCATTGAGAAGTGTCCAGACACAAGAATCACATGGATCAATTCCCATAATAAACTTCTACTTATTTCTCCTCCTATTCTTCTCCCTCCCACCCACTCTATGTATATAGTATTGACTCTGTTTATAGGACCCTGGTTAATAGGGCCCTTACAGTTAATGAAAGCATGAATTTGAATTGTATATTCTTACTCTTGACTTTTCCAGAAGGTTCTGTGGACCCCATTCCTAGCAGAGTTTTCTTCCATTCGACTCTCTTGCTAGATCAGCTTCGGCATACTGATTGGTGTGGATTCAACTCCTCATTTCTTGTCCCCATCACCAGGCTTGAAATGCACTGAGAGACATTTGCTTCAGCAGAGGCTCACTCTGCTCATCTGTCTCCACTTCTGGAAGCAAAACTTTCCACTTTTTGGCTTCATAATCAGATCTGCATTAAATTATCTTATTTTTTTTCTAGCATCTCTCCATGAGTGAATCCAGAAAATTAAAACAGTCATTTTAACTGAAAGCCCCAATGTTCCCTGACACAAAACTCTAACACTACTTGATTGTTTTTTCAAACACATAAAATTGTCCAGGGCATGAGTTTCGTTGCACATTTTGAAAAAGAAATGTTTGCATAGAATTTAGCTATTTTAGACTTTAATTATATGTTATGTGGCTTCTATTTTCTACAAAATCTTCCATGCTTTAATATATGTTGTTTGTTTTCTTTTTCATAGTGACGGGTATATTGTTTTTTTAATACGCAGTAATTAATTTAGGTAAATTCATGTCCAAACCAATAAAGCAATACTGATTTAATCAAGAAATAAGATCTCTTTGTAACCCCAGCCAATGAAAGAAAACCTGTAAGATAAATTGAGACACATGAAATGTCTATATAATGAGTTCTTTCTTATATTCTTTGAGTAATGAGTAATTCAAACTTATAAATTAAATTACTCAATTAGAAATATGTTAAAACAATGTTTCACTCTTATTTTGTTTTTTTTTTTAAGAAAAATAAATGTGAACTGAATAAAGAAGCTGCTCAATGACACTAAGTTAATATATTGTATGATAGATCACTAGATTTAGAACATCTTACTGGAAAAGCTGGAAATGAGAAGTTTAGAGTTCAAGGAGGTCTGCAGTGTAACAAGCTTAATCAAAGGCAAAGATGAAGAATGCTCACAAAGAGCGTCTGCAGAGCCACCACACAGAAAGACTGTGAGTGTTGGGAAAGAATGGCAACTTTTTCCTATTAAGGAAAAATAAAAATAGGTCACGTCATTGACCTTGGCCATCTTTTGGCATAGTCATGTCACCATCTTAACACAGTGCAGAACATAAATGGCTGAAGGCTCTCAACATGTGAGAATGATTTCCGAAAAGGGGGTAGGAAATCAATTCATACTAATTTTAACTCCCTCTTGTTTCTGCAAAGCCTCATCTTGGCTCCTTGGTGAACTTTAACACTCTTAGTCTCCTTGACACAATTCAGTTTTCATAGAGTTCCTTTTAGTCTACAAAAGATATCACTGGACCATAGATAGAGCAACAGATAAACATGACCCGTCTTGTACTAAAAACGAGCAATGTCACACTGAGCTGAAAGAAAAGAATTATACAGGGTAAATACAGTCCACATCATGAGAGCAGATCACAGGCAAACATAAGCTAACACTTGCCTTTCACAACGGCTCAGCAGCTTCTTACACTTATCATCAAAAATACCATAAGAAAATGGCTCGAATATTAAAGTAGGTCTCCCTCCAGCGGCACTGTCCACTGCTATAGAACAGCTCACACATTGTGTGACCAATCAATGACAAAAACAAAATCTGTTATGTGAAAATCTTTGTCCATGTTTGGCTGAGCACTACTGTGATGAGAGAAGTACATGTTGCTTTTCAACAAGGCTTTGGTATTTACAAAACACTTTGATGGCAGTTTTGCATGACAAAGTCTCTCAGTGTGTAGTATGCCCCTCTCTGTGTCTCGTTATAATAGACAATACACACAAGAAGAGGCAAAAGAAGAGATCATGGACTATATATTAAGTCTGTGAGGAATTGGAACATCTGATTTAAGAATTTTAGTATCTGTTTGGATGGAGAGGTTGTTTCCCATCTTTGAATTCTTGGCATGTCTTCTTTAAAAATGGCAAGTACTGTCTGAAAAAAAAAATCTATCATCTCCTCTAGTATGTACACAGTCTTTCAAGATGACTAAGTTTCCCCAGTGCCCACCAGTATGCACTGCTGTGTCCACATAGTACTGAGGCTACTAGGTTCAATACTAAGAAAGATGTTTGTATCTATGTGGTGTCAGCCATGTTCAACTCAGTGCATTTACCAAATTAAAGTGCATTGATTGTCCAGACATCAAAATAACATGGCTTTTTATAAGGTAAGTTTAATAAATACTGATTGTTTTTCTTACAATGAAGAATGATTAACAGGTGTCTTTGCTTTTTTGTGCTTGGCAGTGCATCCCCAAGCCAGGGAACTAGGCTATATACTATTAGCTGATGGGAGATGTCATTCTGGAAATATGTTTCTCTTATTGGTTACTTAATAAAGCCCTGTTGGCCAATAGGAGAGCAAGAGAGGCCAATAGGAGACAAGGAAGATTCGGGGATAGATAGAGGGAGAGATTCAAAATGTAGGACCAAGAGAGAAAAACTCCTGACCCTCTCTCTGGTAAGATAAGACCATGTGGAAATACTTATATTAATAGGAATGGGTTAACATTTAAGGAAGAGCTAGTCAATAAGAAACACTAGTAACAGGCCAAGGCCAATAACTTTATAGCTAATACAGTGTCTCTGTGTGTTATTTGGGGCTGGTGCAGCTCTGGGACCAGGTGGTCAAGAAAACTGCTCATAACAGTTAGCTATTACTTAACTGCTGAAATTTTTTCTACCAACACTTGGGGAATTCTCTAATAACTAGAAACTTAATTTGGTCCTCCATAATGGAGACCATGAAATTAAAACCTGAAGAAAGTCAGCAGATAACCTGATGGACAATGTAGATGGAGCTAAAGATCACAAATACTGACTTGAAAACCACAGACAGAACGTGGAGCAAATTATCTAAAAGTTAAAATATACAGTTATGGAACTAAATATATAGACACACACACATCTAAAAGATTCCAAAGTGAATGATAAAGATATCTGTAAATATATGTTATAAAAAGCATATATATTTACATATTATCTAAATATATTTTAAAATGCTAGAACATAAGATAAAAGTGCAATCCCATAAAAACTTGGAATAAAAGTATATCACTGAAATTACTTCCTACACAAAACATATTATGAAAAACCTTTATTTGGTGTACCAAAAAAAGCTTAAAGAGAAGGTTTTCATAAAACAGAAGCAAGGAGGCAAATGAAGGCAAAACACGTGATTAAATTGAACAAGAAAATAAATCAATGTTTAAAATGTGCAAATAATCAAGTAACGAAAGCCCTAAAATTAATAGTTTCACCAGGAAAAAACAAAATTAGAATTGGGAAAAGGAAGTTAATATCAAGGAAAAGAATGCAAATGACTCTCCTGGGTTGGGAGAAGCAGATTAGAAAAACAAAGTCCCAGCTTTGAAAATTGCAGTTTTGTCCTGATTCCCGCTATAATGCTTCATATTCACTTATCTTAGTCAGACTTTTCCCAACACTAATCTTTAGTGAGTATTGCAGCAGCCTGAACATGAGACTGCTCTTTCTTGGCCCCAGTTGAAGAGCATACATTGTGGAGTGAAATGCCAGGCCAATTTCCCTCTCCTTGCCTCACACCAATTACTTCACCTTTGTACACCTCGAGTAATCCAGCTGTGAGGCCAGACGACCCCACATTTCCATCAGCTCCCATGCCATGACTTTACTTTTCTAGTCAGCAGCATTCCATTCTTTCTCCAAATCTGGAATCAGATTTCGCTGTCAGTGCCATTCCCTGTTGTCCTAGTCTAGGCTAGATAGCTGTGAAGTGCCTGATTTTTAGAAACCTGTAGGTTTAGTCTTTATCATTTAATTCCCCATCGAAAAGAGTAGTAAATCTTTAAAAAAAATCTATTGAAAATGCACATTTATTAATAAATAAAGATCCAAAGCAATGTGTATAGTCACAAGCACTGTGGTAGCAATTAGCTCCTCGGTGCTTCTGAAGAACTAATTCTGGGCACTTTCATGGTTAGGATTAGTTGTCACCTTGGTAAAACTGGAAGAAAAAAATCTCAGTTTAAGAATTATCTCCATGGGAGTTTCCACCAGCAAGATCCTTGACCCCCAAAGCAGGGCCTCTGCTAAAGAAAGAGGCCTCAGCTGGAGAGTCCCAGTTTCCAGTGAGATCAGACTATCGTGCAGAAACTTCCCAAGTTTCAGCTCAGCCTTTGTCCTCTTCCACCAGCCATTGGCTAGAGCCATTGGCTACTGGCATCTTCTACTGGATCCTCAGCCCTGACCCCTTCCGTGGGTCCCTGTCTATGGAGAGAACTCCTATAGAGCTTGGATCACCCAGAGATACAGATATTAAATCTCTGACCCACCCATAGAGAGAGGGGGAGACCCCACCAACACCTACTGGAAGAATATATGGGAAGACAGCAATACAAGGAAACACATAACAACAGAAAGTAAAGCACCACCATAATCTAGGGAATCTACACCAACGAGAACAGAACACAACAACAAAGCATAGGAAGCAGAAGGGAACGACTTAAAAATTACCATCATAAAAATGATAGAGGCCATCAAAGAAGATGTGAGAAAATCTCTTAAAGAAACAAACAAACAAAACAAACAAAAAAGTGGAAGAAATGAACAAATTCCTTAAGGAAAGTAAAGAAAGTACAGAAAGCCAAGAAAAAACAATTAAGCAGGTGAAAGAAACGGTTTAAGACTTGAAAACTGAAATAGAGAAAATAAAGGTAACAAAAACCAAAGGGATGGTGGAAATAGGAAAACTGGGCAAATGATCAGGAACTACAGAAGCAAGAATAACAAACAGAATTCAAGTGATGGAGGAGAGAATCTCAGGCGTGGAAGATAAACTAGAGGAAATAGATTCATCAATCAAAGAAAATCGTAAATCCACAAATCCTTAACACAAAATATCCAGGAAATGGGGGACACCATGAAAAGGCCAACCCTAAGAATAATAGGCATAGAGGAAGGTGAGGAAGCCCAGCTCAAAGGTGCTAAAACACATTCAACAAAATCATCCAGGAAAATATTCCCAATCTAAAGGACATGCCCATGAAAGTACAAGAAGCATACCAAACCACAAATAGGCTAGACCAAAGAAAAAAGACCCCTCAACATATAATAATCAAAACATCCAGCATACAGAATAAAGAAAGAATATTAAGAGCATTGAAGGAAAAGGACAGGTAACATATAAAGGCAGACCTATCAAAATTATACCTGACTTCTCCATGGAAACCCTCAAGGTCAGAAGGTCCTGGATAGATGTTCTACAAGTACTAAGAGTCCACTGATGCCAGCCCAGGCTACTATACCCAGCAAAACTCTCAATCACTATAGATGAAGAAAACAAGATATTTGATGACAAAATCAGATTTTCCCAATATGTATCTACAAACCCAGCCCTACAGAAAGTATTGGAAGGAAAACTCCAACCCAAGGAAGGTAACTACACCACAAATATGTAGGCAACAGATAATCCAACTACACCAGAAACCAAGGGTAAAGCAAATCTAATATATTCACAATACCACTGCCAACAACAAACCTAATTCAAACAAGCATCAACAATCAATGGTCCTTACTCACCCTCAACATGAATGGTCTTAACTCACCAATAAAATGGATATGAATGGATACGAAGACAGAATCCATCCTTCTGCTGCATACAAGAAACACATCTAAGCTTCAAAGATAGACAATACCTCAGGGTAAAGGGTTGGGAAAAGATTTTCCAATCAAATGGAACCAAGAAGCAAGCAGGCGTGGCTATACTAATATCTAACAAGTTAGACTTCAAAATTAATCAAAAGAGATGAAGGCGGTCATTTCGTATTCATCGCAGGAGAAATACATCAACACAAAGTCTCAGTTCTAAACATCTATACCCCTAATACAAAGTCATCCACATTGGTAAAAGAAACACTACTAAATCTCAAAGCTCACATAAAACCTCACACACTTATAGTGGGAGACTTCAATACACCACTCTCAACACTAGACAGAACCACAAATCAGAAACTCAACAAAGAAACAAAAGAACTAACAGAAGTTATGTCTCAACTGGGGTTAACAGATATCTATAGAACAACCCATCCAAACAGAAAAGAATATAACTTCTTTTCTGCTCCACATGGAACCTTCTCGAAAATCGATCACATACTAGGTGGCATAACAAACCTCAATAGATACAAGAGAATAGGAATAGTCCCCTGTATCTTATCAGACCACCATGCTTTAAAATTGGAATTCAACAACAACATAAATAGCATACAACCTGCAAACTCATGGAAACTGAACAATGTGCAATTGCACCATACCTGGGTCAAAAAAGAAATAAAGAAAGAAATTAAGGACTTTCTAATATTCAACGAGAATGAGGACACCACATACCGGAACTTATGGGACACCTTGAAAGCAGTGCTACCAGGGAAGTTCATTGCACTAAGTGCCCATATAAAGAAAACAGAGGATAGTCACATAAGAGAATTAAAGCACAAATGAAAGCCTTAGAACAGAGAGAAGCAAACTCACCCCGTAGGAGTAGATGCCAGGACATAATCAATTTGAGGGCTGAAATCAACAAAATTGAAACGAGGAAAACAATACAAAAAAGCAATGCAACGAAGAGTTGGTTTTTTGAGAAAATCAACAAGATAGACAAACCTTTATCCAAATTAACGAAAAAGCAGAGAGAGAACATGTAAATTAACAAAAGTAGAAATGAAAATGGGAACATAACAACAGACACAGAGGAAATCCAGACAATTTTCAGGTCATACTTTGAAAATATGTATTCCACAAAAATTGAAAATTCAAAGGAAATGGACAAATTTTTGGATAACTATCACTTACCAAAATTAAATCAAGAACAGACAAACAACTTAAATAGACCTATAACCCACAATGAAAGAAAAGCAGTCATCGAAAGCTTTCCAACCAAAAAAACTCCAGGGCCAGATGGATTCAGTGCAGACATTCAAGGAAGAACTAATACCACTACTCCTCAAACTCTTCCACAAAATAGAAACAGAAGGTTTATTGCCAAACTCTTTTTATGAGGCCACAATAACTTTGGTACCCAAACCTCACAAAGACACAACTAAGAAAGAAAACTACAGACCAATATCCCTGATGAACATCAATGCAGAAATACTCAATAAAATACTGGCAAACCGAATTCAAGAATACATCAGAGAAGTCATCCACCATGACCAAGTATGCTTCATCCCTGGAATGCAGGGATGGTTTAACATACGAAAATCTATCAACGTGATTCACCATATAAACAAACAGAAAAAGAAAAACCATATGATTATCTCCCTAGATGCTGTAAAAGCCTTCCACAAAATTCAACACCCTTTCAGGATAAAGGTCTTGGAGAGATCAGGAATAACAGGAACATACCTAAACATAATAAGAGCAATATACAGCAAACCAACTGCCAACATCAAACTGAATGGAAAGAAAATTAAGCCAATTCCTCTAAAATCAGGAACAAGACAAGGCTGTCCTCTCTTTCCATATTTCTTCAATATTGTACTGGAAATTCTAGCTAATGCTATAAGACAACAAAAGGAGATCAAGGGCATCCAAATTGGAAAGGAAGAAGTCAAACTGTCTCTATTTGCAGATGATATGATAGTTTACACAAGCGACCCAATAAACTCTACCAGGAAACTCTTACAGCTGATAAACACCTTTAGCAAACTAGCAGGATACAAGATGAACTCAAAAAATCAGTATCCCTACTATATTCAGAGGACAAAGAGACAGAGAAAGAAATCAGAAGAACATCACACTTTACAATAGCCACAAGCAACATAAAGTATCTTGGTGTAATGCTTACCAAATAAGTAAAAGACCTATATAATAAGAACTTTGTGGTTCTAAAGAAAGAAATTAAAGAAGATACCAAAAATGGAAAGATCTCCCATGCTCTTGGACAGGTAGGATAAACAAAGTAAAAATGACAATCTTGCCAAAAGCAATCTACAGATTCAATGCAATCCCCATTGAAATCCCAGCACAATTCTTCACTGACCTTGAAAGGATAATAATCAACTTTATATGGAAAAACAAAAGACCCAGGATAGCCAAAACAACCATATACAAAAAAAGAACTTCAGGAGGCATCACCATTCCTGACTTTAAGCTCTACTACAGAGCTATAGTCCTGAAAATAGCCTGGTATTGTCATAAAAATAGACAGGTAGACCAATGGAATCGAATTGAAGATCCTGATATTAATCCACGCACCTATGAACACCTGATTTTCGATAAAACAGCTAAAATTATACAATGGGGCAAAGACAGCATCTTCAACAAACGGTGCTGGCAAAATTAAATGAGGGGTGTAGAGCACTGCAGATAGATCCATGTCTGTCACCATGCACCAAACTCAAGTCCAAATGGATCAAAGACCTCAACATCAATCCAGCCACATTGAACCTCTTAGAAAAGAAAGTAGGAGGTACCCTTGAACAAATTGGTATAGGAGACCGCTTCTTGAACATAACTCCAGGGGCACAGACACTGAGAGAAACAATTAATAAATGGGACCTCTTCAAACTTAGAAGCTTCTGTAAGGCAAAGGACACAGTGGACAAGACCAAAGGGCAGCCCACAGACTGGGAAAAGATTTTCACCAATCCTATATCCGACAAAGGGCTGATCTCCAAAATATACAAAGAACTCAATTAACTAATCAACAAAACACCAAATAACCCTATTAAAAATGGCATACAGAACTGAAGAAAGAATTCTAAATAGAGGAAATCAAAAAGGCTGAAAGACACTTAAAAAAGTCTTCCACATCTTTAGCTATCAGGGAAATGCAAAACAACTTTGAGATACCATCTTACTCCTGCCAGAATGGCTAAAATTAGAAACACCAATGATGACTCATGTTGGAGAGGATGTGGAGAAAGTGGAACACTCCTCCACTGCTGGTGGGAGTGCAAACTCATACAGCCATTTTGGAGATCAGTATGGCGGTTCCTCAGGAAAATGGGAATTAGTTTACCACAGGACCCGGCAATCCCCCTCTTAGGCATATACCCAAATGATCCCCATCCATGCAACAAAGATGTCTGTTCAACTATGTTTATAGCAGCACTATTTGTAATAGCAAAAACCTGGAAGCAACCTAGATGCCCCTCAACTGAAGAATGGATAATGAAGATGTGGCACATCTACACAATAGAATACTACTCTGCAGGAAAAAAGTAATGGTATCTTGAAATTCGCAGGCAAGTGGATGGCACTTGAAGAAACCATCCTGAATGAGGTAAACCAGTCACAAAAAGAGGAACATAATATGTACTCACTCATATATGGATTTTAGACCTAGATCAAAGGATCACCAGCCTATAATTCACATTACCAGAGGAACTAGGATACAAGGTGTATTCTAAGAGATTCATATAAAGTTCCTCATAGAACCGGGAAGGGACAAGTCCCCCAGAGCTCAGGGGAAGTGCGGGGGGAGGGCAGCGAATGGAGAGAGAATTAGGAGAAAACGAGGGGGATGAAAGGAAAACATGTGCAACCAGGAAAATTGAGCCTGGTTAGGAGTAGAAGACAGGAAAGAGAGAGAGAGAGAGAGAGAGAGAGAGAGAGAGAGAGAGAGAGAACAAGAGACAGAGAGAGAGAGAATATAAAAGAGGGAGCCAATATTGGTTTGAAGATAAAATTAAACACAAAGAAAGGTCTAGAGAACTACAAGTCTGCCGCCAACTAACAATTTGAGCTTCTGGGGAAAGAGTACCATAAATGCCTTTCCTGGAGATTGAGATCAACAACTAACTTATCCATGGAGCCCTCATCTAATACCTGTTGGAAACAGGAGCAAGCACCCATACATAAACACAGAATCGGACTAGAACCCAGATGCAAATGGAGAGGACAAACTAGGCTGCAGAAACACACACTGACAGCTGGGAATACAGCATGGGACTGACTCAGGTACCCCTGAATATGGGTCTCGGCCAGATGGACTGAGCAGTCTAAGGGACCTCAGACAGTGGAGACAGGATGTATCCCTGGTGCACAAAAGGACCTTGGGAACACATCCCCCATGGAGGGATAACTGCCTTAATCTAGAGACAGGAGAGAAGCCCTAGTTGCTACTTCAAATGACCTGTCAGCTCTACATGACCCCAACTGAATGGCATTCCCCTACATATAGAATTGGGGTGGGGGGATGGGAGGGGAGGGTGGTTAGGTGCATGTGCCAGGGCAGAGAGGGTAAAAGGGAGGGAGGAAGGGAAGGAGGGAGGGGAAACTGGGATCGACATGTAAAATAATAAATTAAAAAAAAAATGCTCTGACTCCAAAATTTAAGTTCAAGGACAAATTACTGGGGAAAAGGATTTCTATTTTTGTTTCCACAGAAAATGAAAAGATGTGGATTCCTTCTAGACTAATGTGGTTTGATCACGACAGACCGCCTGAAACAGAGTACAAGCTGATCCTACATTCAAAACAGCTGGACAAAGCAGCCTTGCAGACTACAACCAGGATTCCTGCATCTTCTTAGAATCCCCCATGACAGAGCCCCTTACCAGCAGGAAGTAGTTTGGAAAGAACGACGCCCAAATTCCCAAATATTGTCTATAAAAGTCTGTTTTCATTTAAATAGACTTGGTTATATAAAATAAATTTTAAAAATTTTAAAAGAAGAATTATCTCCTTGATAATTGTCTGTCAGTGTGTTTTTGGAGCATTTTCTTGATATCCGGTCGATGATAGATGGCCAAATCCACTGTAGGCAGCACCATCTCTAGGCATGTAGGCCTGGGATGTATAAAAAGGTATCTGAAGCCAGTGACCAGCACTCCTCTATGGCCTCTGCTTCAGTCCCTGCCTCCAGGTTATTGCCTTAACTTCTTGCCCTGACTTCTTTTAACTCTTACCTAGAAGTAAAAGTAGAAAAAAGCCCTTCCCTTCTCAACATGGTTTTGGCCAGGGTATTATAACAAAAACAGAAAACAAAACAAGACAGACATGTTGTAACAGCATGTTTTTCCACTGGAAAATAACAGTATCCAAGTTGTCTCAGTAATCACTTACCTTGAGTGGAAATTTTATTAGCAAGCTACCATGTTACATTCCCACTCTCAGATTGATAAGTGTGTGATTTTGAAAGACACACAGCTTCATGGGGAAAATTAAATTTGAAATGGGCATTTTTAAAAGGATACCAGTTGAGTAGTAGGAAAGGAGAATGTTTAATTAGGGAATAAAGCATGTGATAATGTGTGAAACTTTCTGTTGCTTTACAGTGAAAGAGATATAAATCAGAAAAGCCAAATGTGAATAAGTATGAAAATCCCATAGCTGGCCATCAAACTTAATATTATTTCTGTCTCCCCCATACTTTACCTGATAACGGAAAACCATGCTGCAGTTAAATCCACATTCTGTGAAGCTAGACTTTTTTAAATTTAATTTCTGAAACTTACTAATTCTGTTTAACAAAGATTCTAAACCCTAACTAAGTGTCTCTGTCTCCTTGGAGACAACAGAAATTTTATGCCTATGAAGTAGCTCTAGTGACTGAGTCCAGCCAGGTTAAAATGGCCACTGGTGCATTTTAATATTCAATTGAAATAGGGTCACTTAAAGTCCCAAGACATTTCCTATGAAGGTTAGATATTCTTTAACTTTAAAATTAAACTCAGTCCTTTTTGAACCATGAGAATTAATGGCCCCATCTGGTGCCACTTTGAAGACAGAGGGCAGCACCAGCTCAGTCTCACCATAGCATGCTACCCACACATCTGGGAGTGTCTAAGTCCTCAGAGCCTTTACTCATTTCCATTGATGGCACTGCAAAACCCCAAGTACGGTTACATTCGAGTTAGATTATTCTAGGCATGTGGGCAGCTCACAAAAGTCAAGGGGTTCCAGAAAATGTGCATTCCTGCTCAACCTGAAGAGGCAGTGAAATCTGTGTTAAAATCTTTAAAAGTTCTGTTTTAAATCACATTGCATGTGAGCCACTGGCTACATCCATTCAAAGGAGGAACTGAAATAATAATCCCATCTGCAATTTGGAAACCACCTCTCAGTAAAGCTATTCAAACAGCTGTCTGCTTCCCATCTCTCTGATGAATTAAGATGTACTTAAGTGGACTGAACCTCTCTCTGGGGATGCTTCTCTTTAGGAGGCAGAGATCACAGAGTCTACCCTTCTGGCACTGGCAGCTCTTTGATTTTTGTCAGAGAGGCTTGCCACTAGAGCACAACACAGAGCAACATGAAGGGATGCCTCCCATGAAAAGCTAGTTTGGACATGGGGATGGGCTGGGGGCTAAATTTCAAAGAGGGTAAAGGTCAGTTCTTGGTCAACGTATGAGGAGCTTATGGAAGACAGAAAACTTCGAAAATAGAGCATTAACATAAATTACTGAAAACAGCTTTTGATATCCCACAGTAAGAGATGAAGCAACACTATCATGATCAAGGCTTCCTTTTCCAAGGCTGTACCCACCTTTGCCTTCTTCTGATAATTTTATAAAATTATCAGAAACGTCTTTAGATGGTTCTATTTGACATTCTTAAAGGAAATTTTAAGGTCACTGAAAATTTTAAAGGTGTCACCTCCTTGCAAAGGATGAGTAATAAGGTCACAGTTTGCTTTCTAGGAAGAAAATGTAATTTTTGCTGGGAGAAAGGACTGTCTTTGCTAATTAGGGTAGTCACACTGAAATAATATAAACAGCATTCCCTCAAAAACACAGGGGTGTCAATTTATGTCAGCAAAGTAAACTCAATATCCCATAAATCAAGCAGAAAGTGATGTGTCCAAAAAGAAGAACCTTTGTCCTGAACACTGTGAGCCTGGAATAGCTGCTATCTGCCTAAGTCATGGAATAAAAACAGTGGCCTGGCTTGCTTTTTCTACCCTGATCTACCCAGCCAAATGACAGAAGAACAAAAATATTGAAAAAGATCTAGAAACAAACTCAGCTAAGCATAAAGAAAACAGCAAGTCTTCAGATTTTGTAGAAAAATGTCAATAATTTAAGCTTAAACACTTTCATTACTGGGTCTCTATGCACCCTTAAAAATGCATGAAGAACAACCAACATTTGTTTGTATGAATTATATTTTTTATAACCTCAATTTTGGAAGTTGAACCAAAAACTATATATTTATTAGTGTATCTCAAAACAATGACAATTTATTATAACATACCTTTACAAACTAAATAAATATTATCTTACACATTTGCAAGTATCTTTTTACATCTGCATTAAAACAGCCAATTCTATGTGCCTCTCTATCCCACTTGCTGTGATAGCTTTGGCTTTGGTTTGTGGTCTGGTTTTATTATGTGTGTTGTATTGTCTGCTTGAAAAGAGTTCTCCCTACACAGCCCATAATCTCTCTGCCTTGTCTTCCTAGAATTGGAATTACAGGTGTTTAGCATACAATGCCCAGGTAATCTGCTGTTACATTTTTAGTTTTGATCAAGGATATTGAGAAAATCTAATATCACACAAAATGTTAACAGGGAAGAAATAGAGTGTTTAGTGGTCTCTTCAGACCATTTTGGGTCTTCCTCACTATACTGCCACAGGCCAGATGCACATTCTGTAAGATGAGACCATATCAACAAATCCCCATTAAACCCAGGAATCAATCTGCTCATGAACACACTTTTCTTTCTTTCTTTCTTTCTTTCTTTCTTTCTTTCTTTCTTTCTTTATTTATTTATTTTATATAACCAAGTCCATTTAAATGAAAACAAACTTTTATAGACAATATTTGGGAATTTGGGTGTCGTTCTTTCCGAACTACTTCCTGCTGGTAAGGGGCATTGTCATGGGGGATTCTAAGAAGATGCAGAAATCCTGGCTGTAGTCTGTAAGCCTGCTTTGTCCAGCTGTTTTGAATGTAGGATCACCTGGTACTCTGTTTCAGGCCTTCTGGCTTGATCAAACCACATTAGTCTGGAAGGAATCCACATATTTTCATTTTCTGTGGAATCAAAAATAGAAATCCTTTTCCCCAGTAACTTGTCCTTGAACTTAAATTTTGGCATCAAAGCATTTTTTTTATTTATTATTTTACATGTCGATCCCAGTTCCCTCTCCCTCCCTCTCTCATTCCCTCCCTTTTACCCTCTCTTCCCTCTCACATGCACCCTAACCACCCTCCCCTCCCATTCCCCCACCCCAATTCCTTATGTAGGGGAATGCCATCCAGTTGGGGTCATGTAGGGCTGACAGGTCATGTGAAGTAAAGACTAGGGCTTCTCTCCTATCTCTAGATTAAGGCAGTTATCCCTCCATGGGGGATGTGTTTGCAAAGTCCTTTTGATGAACACGCTTTTCACTTATGTATGATTTTTCAGCTTTGTGCCATGGAGATTTGGAAACTACACTTCATTGATTACAGCTATCTCCAATCACAGGATGCAATTTTATGATCACGTTGATTAATATCACTATAGTTCTCAATAGAAAAAAATATACTTTTTGAAAACTCTCTAGCTCCAGATAGTAAACAGAGACTTTTACAAAACTATAGTCTGAAAGTTTAAATTTTATATTTGGACACAAATGCTACCATATGTTTTTCTTGGTTGGACAATTTTACCTTGTACATTATCAAGAAAATATTGAAAGTTTTTTATTAATTTGTCAGACACCATTTCAAATAGAAGTGACATTCACTCTTCAGGTGACAGCATCATGGTGTTTGCTCAAAACAGGCACTTCCTCCCTAGCCACACAGAATGTTAAAAATCCTGCACTCAAGGACCTTGCTTTGATTAAGATAATATGATTTCCTTCTTTAACAGAACACTGTTCCCTGCTGTCGCTTTTTGTGCCATCAAGATAACAAAGAACTAGGCAAAATAATATGTTCTTGTTATATGAAATGATATTTGACTTTACCACCTCCAAAAGGGCACTGCGTATACCCAGGGGGTCCACAGACTATTGATAGGAGATGTCATTCTGTATGTTTCTCATACTGGTTAATAATAAAGCACTGTTGGCCAATAGGAAAGGAAGATAGGAGGGACTAGGAGACAAGGAGGAAATAGAAAGTAGTAGGGAGGAGTCAAGATGGAGAGTCTGGAGAGAGCAGTATGCGGCCGCAGGCTCCCGGTAAGAAGAACGCGTGGACATACATAGATTAACACAAATGGGTTAATAACTAAGGCAGAGCTAGCCAATAAGAAACTAGTACCTGGCCAATAGCATTGTAGCAAATACAGAGTTTCTGTGTGTTATTTGGGGCTGGCGCAGTGGCAGGACAAGACCGGGCAGCAGGCGGAAAAAATGTACTCTTTACAAATGGCGCCCACGTGGCTAATAAGAACTTCCACTTAAAATTTAACAAAAGCTTAAAAAAGGGTTTTACAAACAAAAGAACAGAGACAAGCAAGGTTTCTTGGTAGCAGCATTTTTCTTGGTTAAACTCTGCTTTGCGGGAGACAAGCAGATATTCGCACGACTCCTTTAAGGGAAGATTCCTGACTCAGCATAAGAGGAAAAAAAAAATGCACAGCTTTTAAATAACTCTGCTAACAATTTATTGGTGTGTATGAGAGATGGCAATGGCAGTGACCACATCTCCAAGCCGGCAGCATGCTTTCTGGGTGGCAGCGCAGACCAAGGCAGTGAGCACAGCTTTCTGTGCTGGCGGTAAAAGTACCCGCCACCATCTTTGGTAAACAGCGGCTGACACAGCTATGACTTTCATTTTAACAATGTTGTTGTTTAACAGATAAAGTCTCATGGCCAGAAAAAGATAAAGATTTACAGTAGAGACAGATTCACATTAAGAAAAGGTGCTAAAAGTTTACAGTGTGTTTTAAAAAAATACATAGGCTTGGGAGAGAAAAATAAAATGGTTTTAAAGAGACAAAGAGGAACTGGGTGTTGTAGCACACGCCTTTAATCCCAGCACTATGGAGACAGAGGCAAGCAAATCTCTGTGATTTGCAAAGTAAACATGGTATGCAGAGTAAATTCCAGGACAGATAAGAGTTACACAGTGAAACCCTATGTCAAAAAATAAAAATATAAAAGTAAAATAAACAGAGTAATAAAGGCACGTAAAGATGAAAAGCTCAGAGAGAATCTGGTTACTGTATGCTATTGTGTTGTCTCTACATTGTTTGACTGCTGAGAAAATAACAACTGATAAAGGAAATGCTGCTGCATTAATTCAATTTATATATTTTAAAAATGCTTTGACTCCAACATTTAAGTTCAAGGACAAGTTACTGGGGAAAAGGATTTCTATTTTTTCTTCCACAGAAAATGAAAAGCTGTGGATTCCTTGCAGACTAATGTGGTTTGAACAAGCCAGGCCCCCTGAAACAGAGTTCCTGATGATCCAACATTCAAAACTGCTTGAACAAGGCAGCCATGCAGACTACTGCCATCTTCTCAGGATCCCCCCATGACAGCGCCCCCTGTCAGCAGGAAGTAGTTTGGAAAGAACGACACCCAAATTCCCAAACATTGTTTATAAATGTTTGTTTTCATGTAAATGGACTTGGTTATAAATGGGTAATGATCACAGCCAATTATTTTTAAAGGTAAAAAGGGAATTATGGTATTGATATGATTACTTTGTTTTGGAATCGATTTTCATTTATTGATACAATTTAATGTCAATTTTGTGAGATGTGTATTTCTCCTCTTGTTTAGGTATTGTGTTTATATAGAAATATAATGTAGTACAGATTATAGATAATTACCTATGATAGTCAAAGCTTAGAGTTAAGTTAGTTAGGTTTTTCAAGATACACAGAGATGTATTTGAGATAGATAGGCATTCTTCAAACCTTTCAAAGACCTACAGAATATGGCATTTAAAATGGATTAGGGTTTTACTTGACAATGAGACATAATTGCTCCTGGTAACACCACCTGCGTCAAAAAAGGAAGATGGACATTAAAGAAACACGTTATGGAGTTTACTTCCAATATGGCAAGACTAGCCATTTGGACAAAATACTGCTCTTGTCTGGACTGTTTGACTTTGTGCTATATAAACTGGACATGCAGGGCCCACAGAAAAATGACTGCTGATTCACGATGGACATTGCTACAGAGTTCCTGCTTCATGGAAGAGTCTGCGAGACAGTATGCAGGACACAGAGAAAAGTGACTGATAACTGCCAATACAAGAAGACAGTTTAAAGTTTCCTGCATTGCTGAAGAGTCTGCCAGACACACTATGGCCTATGGGCTGAAGATGGAAGATTACAGAAGAACTTTGGGTGACCAGGCAATGAGTTGTCTCTGTCATTTCTAGAGCTTATATATTATCCTTCTGTGGTCTTTGAAGGAGTTGAAGACAGATAGTTATGGTTATAGATTTCATTAGTTAGGATTAAAGATAAGTTACTTAGACTTTAGACACACAAAGATAGAATAGATGATGAAATATTTTCTTCAAATCTTGTAAATGTTAATGGACTAAATATTGTTAACTGTGATTCTTACTTGATAACTGTTGTATAATATATTTTGCTATGTTAAGGTTAAAACCCTTCTTTTTATTTAGACAGAAAAGAGGAGATGATAGGAGATGTCATTCTGTATGTTTCTCATACTGGTTAATAATAAAGCACTGTTGGCCAATAGGAAAGGTAGATAGGAGGGACTAGGAGACAAGGAGGAAATAGAAAGTAGTAGGGAGGAGTCAAGATGGAGAGTCTGGAGAGAGCAGTATGCGGCCGCAGGCTCCCGGTAAGAAGAACGCGTGGACATACATAGATTAACACAAATGGGTTAATAACTAAGGCAGAGCTAGCCAATAAGAAACTAGTACCTGGCCAATAGCATTGTAGCAAATACAGAGTTTCTGTGTGTTATTTGGGGCTGGCGCAGTGGCAGGACAAGACCGGGCAGCAGGCGGAAAAACCGTACTCGTTACAGACTATACTTTGGAAAACCAATAAAATGGAAGGGGACTACGAAATAGGCAACTACTATGATGTTCCGACTCAGGAGTAGAACCAGTTTCTGGTCTGGGCACTGGCTTCTTCTCTTGTTTACATTCATCAATTAGAGTCTCCCTTGATGGGGTAGCATATGCCTTTAATCTCATCATTTAGGGAAGCAGAAATAGGGAGTTCTCTGTTAATTCAAGGCAGCAATCATGGTCTACATAGTAAGTTCAAGGCCAGCTGGGGTTATGTAGTAAGACCCTACTTGAAACAGCAGAGAGCATGTCTTAAGTACTGTAAATATTTGTCATATCCTAAGGACATCAACTATGTATGGCCTACATTTTCAAACATATCTCTTGAGTGATAAAAAGGGGAAATTGTGGCTGGAAAGATGGCTCAGCAGTTAAGAAAACTTGCTACTCTTTAAAACTGGAGTTTGGTTTCCAGACCACATGGGGTGACTCACAACCACCTGTAATTCTAGATCTAGGACCCCTTTTTCTGGTTTCCATGGGCACCTGAACACATATGTATATAAAAACACATATGCATGCACATGAATAAAAATATTTTGAAAAGAAAAAGAGAGCATTACTATTTATAAACAACAAATAATTTTTTTAAAGAATTAGGAGATTATCAAATATTCCTGGAGAGCTGGCTCAGTCATCCAGATGATTACTAGCACATAGTACTCTTCTTAGTCCAATTCTTAGCAACCACATCAGAAAACTCACTGGCTTCTGCAAGCACCTGCACTTGGGTGCACAGATCTATGCACGCAATGCACTAGTTAAAAGTAACAAAAACAAATCTTAATTAAAAAAAGAAATGATACAAAGAAAAAGTCAAAAGTTGGGTAGAGTTGAAATAGTGAACAGTTATTACTAAAAGTCTTTCTGTGTTATCTGAATTTTTACAGTGTGCATTCATTACTATAACAGGAAGCAATATTAAAATATAAAATGTATTTTGCCATCCTGTCAGTAATGTGGCTATTTTAAGGGTATGTTGCCAATCTGTTTAATCCCTTTAAGAAATTGATGATCAATACAAGTAAATATGATTTTAAAATGGTAGAAAATATTTCCTTGGCTTAATAGCAATTATTTTTTAATTTATAATATATAATATAATTTTTAAATTTATAATATATCCACATATTTCATATTTATAAATATTATCTTAGAAAAACCATGACCACAGCAAGCCTTATAAAGGAAAACTTTTTATTGAAATGATAGCTTAGAGTTTCAGAGGTTTAGTCTCTGAGGGAAAGAAAAGCATGATGACATAAAGAAAGACATGATGCTGGAGATGGAGCTGCTACATGTGGCTTTGCAGGCAGCAGGAAGTAGACTGTGACACTGGGAGTAGATTGAGCATGGGAGAACTCAAAGCCTGCCCCCACAGTGACACACTTCTTCCAACGAGGTCACACCTACTTCAATAAATCCACACCTCCTAATATTGCTATTCCCTATGAGCTTCTGGAGGCCATTAACATTCAGACTACCACATTCCATTCTCTGGCTTCCATAAGCCTGTAACAATATAACACAAAATGCATTTAGTCCAACGTCAAAAGTCCTCATAAGCTATCACAGTCTCAACAATGTTTAGAAGTTCAAAGTCTCTACTGAGATTCATAAAATGGTTTGACTGGAATCCCCTACAAAATCAAAAAGCAGATCATATACTTCTAACATATAATGGTACAAGATATACATTACCATTCCAAAATGCAGGGAAGGGAGCAGAGAAAAAAAATACTGGAGCAAAGCAAGACTGAAAATTCCAAACTCTCCACCTCCAAGTCCAATGTCAAAACCCTCTTCAGATCTCCAACTGCTTTCATCTTTGTTGGCTACAACACACTTCTTTCTCTTGGGATATTTCCACACCCTGTTAGCAGCTCTATTCAGCAGGTATCCCATGACTCTGGCACCGCTAACATCTTGGGGTTGCCAAGGAAATCCAGGGTTCAACTTCACAGTTTCATGCACTGACCTCTCTACTAGGCCTCCAGTCAGTGGCACCCCTGATACATGCCTGGCCTCAGCGGCTTTCCTTAGATTCTGAGGCAAATTTCATAGCCCCTTTCTCCTATCCTTAACTCTAAAGCCAGAATCACATGGCCAAAACTGCCAAGTTTTGCTGCTTGCTGGAGCTGGAACATGCCCCCTTGTTCAATTATATTTTCACCAGATTTTGGTTTTTGATGGTTACCTTCACTGTCTAAGATTGGCTGTCCTGAAAATTGCTCTGTAAACTAGGCTGGCCTTGAACTCAAACATCTACTAGCCTCTGCCTTCCCAGTACTGGGATTAAAAGTATGTATCACCACTTCTGGCTCTAAGCTTTGCTTTAGTTCCTTTTGACAAGTTGGAAAACTTAGTTGAATGGCATCTTACCCTGAGGTCACCACTCCCTTTATTCCATTTCTTAATTTCTTAATAAGTTCATCTCCTTGAACAGAGAACTTAAATCCTTTCTACTTTTTGGTATTCCCTTTCTCCTTAAATTTTACATTTTGCAATTTACCCTTGCTCCTTTTCATTATAAATCTTCATTAGAGTTACCACTAGTAACCACCTAACAGTGTCTATACTGTTTTGAGATTTCCTCCGGCAATAGAATTAATGGAAAACTCTTCACTTTAGCCTCAGACAAACTTTTTAGACAAGAATAAATAGCAGCTATTTCCTCACCAAACTATCACAGTATCTAGGCAACATACTTCTCTTCTGCAATCTTTTGACAAGTCCCCCACAGTCCATCAAATCACATTCAGCATCACTGTCTTCCATGCTCTACTAGTATAGCCCATTAAACATTAATTAAAACATTCCTCTGCTTTCCTAACCCTCAGTACCAACTCTAATTTCCTCCATACCAAAACTTGGTCAGGCTTATAACAGCAATACCCCACTCCCAATACCAAATTCTGTCTTAGTTAGGATGTCTATTGCTGTGAAGAGACGTCATGACCACAGCAACTCTTTTTTTATTTTTTTATTTAATTTTATATAACAAAGTCCAATTAAATGAAAACAAACATTTATACACAATATTTGGGAATTT
This sequence comes from Phodopus roborovskii, assembly GCF_943737965.1. NCBI lineage: Eukaryota > Metazoa > Chordata > Mammalia > Rodentia > Cricetidae > Phodopus > Phodopus roborovskii. Next base: position 18,682,197 of record NW_026126547.1, on the reverse strand, counting down.
GGGCGTCGTTCTTTCCAAACTACTTCCTGCTGATAAGGGGCGCTGTCTTGGGGGATTCGAAGAAGATTCAGATATCCTAGATGTAGTCTGTAGGGCTGTTTTGTCCAGCTGTTTGGAATGTAGGATCAGCTTGTACTCTGTTTCAGGCGGTCTGGCGGACCACAGCAACTCTTATAAAGAAAAATATTTAATGGAGTTGGCTCACTTACAGTTTCAGAAGTTTAGTCCATTATCATTATGGCAGGAAGCCTAGCAGCATGCAGCATGCAAGTAGACATAGTGCTGGAGAAGTAGCTGAAAGTCAGACATCTTGCAGGCAACAGGAAGTCAACTGACACACTGGGAGGTATCCTGAGCACAGGAAACTTAAAACCCTGTACCCACGGTGATACACTTCCTCCAACAAGGCTATAACTCCCAATAGTAACACTCCCTATGAGTTTATGGGGGTCAATTACATTCAGACTACCACACATCTTATTTATGTTTGTTGCTTGATATCTATAGAACCTACAGTATATAAATATACTATATTTGTATACACCTTGGTCACATATGGGTATTTTTGTTTTGTTTTGTTTTTTCTTTTCCAAGACTATGTACACCTGGCTCAACTTGAACACAGAGAACTGCCTGCCTCTGCCTCCTGAGCATGAGAATTAAAGACATTTGCCACCACCAACTATCTGCTTTGGTCATATGTATCATAAAAAAGTTCTACATAAACACACACACACACAATGTGTAAATATATGCATATATATACGTATATACATATACATATACATATACATATACATATACATATACATATACATATACATATACATATATATATATATATATATATATATATATATATATAGTGACAATGTGAGAGATCAGAAAGAGCCGGTACACAAGATACCATCTACAATAACTCAAATGAATGTCTTTGCATATAGCATGTTTATAACAGCTTGTACAACAGCCAAGAAAGTTAAATCTTTATATTTTAAAAAATAGGTAAACTAATGGATCAAAGACCTCAACATAAATCCAGCCACACTGAACCTCTTAGAAAAAAAGTGGGAGTTACCCTTGAACGAATTGGTACATAACACCAGTAGCACAGACTCTGAGATCAGCAACTAATAAATGGAACCTCCTGAAACTGAGAAGCTTTTGTAAGGCAAAGGACACAGTCAACAAGACAAAACAGAACCCCACATAGTGAAAAAAGAACTTCACCAAACCTACATCTGACAGAGGGCTTATTTCAAACTATACAAAAAACTCAAAAAGCTAGTCACCAAAACACCAAATACTCCCATTAAAAAGTGGGGTACATTTATGCTTGTGAGACTAGCCTTTAACAGCTGAGCTATCCCTCCAGCCCCAACTAACAATTTGAACATCCGTGGAAAGGCTACCATAAATGCCCTTCCCAGAGAGTGAGATCAACAACTAACTTATCCATGGAGACTTTAACTAATGTCTGTTGGAAACAGGAGCAAACACCCATACATAAACACTGAGTCCAAGTAGAGACAGCTTACCTGAACAAGGAGGAGCTAACGGGCCACCACACTGATATCTGGGAAGCCAGCATGGGACTGACTCAGGCCCCCCTGAATATGGGTCTCAGCCAGATGGACTGAACAGTCTAAGGGACCTCAGACAGTGGAGCCAGGATGTATCCCTGGTGCACAAAAGGACATTGCTAACACAACCCCAATTGAGGGATAACTGCCTTAACCTAGAGACAGGAGAGAAGCCCTAGTCCCTACTTCACATGACCTGTCAGCCCTACATGACCCCAACTGGATGGCATTGCCCTACAAATGGAATTGGGGTGGAGGGATGGGAGGGGAGGGTGGTTAGAGTGCATGTGAGAGGGCAGAGAGAGTAAAAGGGAGGGAAGGAGGGGGAGGGAGGGAGGGAGGGAGAGGGAACTGGGATCGACATGTAAAATAATAAATTAAATAAAAAATGCTTTGACTCAAAATTTAAGTTCAAGGACAAGTTACTGGGGAAAAGGATTTCTATTTTTGTTTCCACAGAAAATGAAAATACGTGGATTCCTTCCAGACTAATGTGGTATGATCAAGCCAGACCACCTAAAACAGAGTACAGGTGATCCTACATTCAAAACAGCTGGACAAAGCAAGCTTACAGACTACAGCCAGGATTTCTGCATCTTCTTAGAATCCCCGATGACAGTGCCCCTTACCAGCAAGAAGTAGTTTGGAAAGAACGACGCCCAAATTCCCAAATATTGTCTATAAATGTTTGTTTTCATTTAAATGGACTTGGTTACAAAATAAATAAATAAATAAATAAATAAATAAATAAATAAATAAATAAAAGTGGGGTACAAAACTGAATAGAGAATTCTCAATAGAGGAATCCAAATGACTGAAAGACACTTAAGAAAGTGATCAACATCCTTAGTCATCAGGGAAATGCAAATCAAGGCAACTCTGAGATACCATCTTACTCCTGCCAGAATGGCTAAAATTAGAAATACCAATGGAAGCTTATGCTGGAGAGGATGTGGAGAAAGGGGAACACTTTCTCTGGTGGGAGTGCAAACTTATACAGCCATTTTGGAGATCAGCATGGAGGTTCCGCAGGATAATGGGAATTAGTCCACCACAGGACTAGGCAATTCCACTCTTGGCCATATACCCAAAAGATGCACATCCATGCAACAAAGACATCTGTTCAACTATGTTCATAGCAGCATTATTTGTAATAGCTAGAACCTGGAAACAACATAGATGTCCAACAACTGAAGAATAAAGATGGGTTATATTTACACAATGGAATACTACTCAATGGGGGGAAAAGAACAATGGAATCCTGAAATTCACAGGCAAATGAATGGAACTAGAAAGAACCATCCTGAGTGAGGTAACCCAGTCACAAAAAGAGGAAAATAGTATGTATTCACTCATATATGGATTTTAGACATAGAGCAAAGGATCACCAGCCTACAATTCACAGCACCAGAGAAGCTAGGATACAAGGAGGACCCTAAGAGTCATACAAAGTCCCACACAGAAGGGAAAAGGGACAAGATCTCCTGAGCATATTGGGAGCGAGGGCAAGGGGCAGTGAGTAAAGAGGGAGTTAGGAGAAAGAGAAGGGGAGAAGAGGATGGCAGGAAGATTGAGTCAGGGGACAAATAGACAAGAGCAATAAAATAGAAACCATAATAAAGAGAGCCATTATAGGTTTGAAAAATGACACTATAGAAATGTCCAGAGACCTATAATGATGACCCCAACTAACAATCTGAGCAATAGTGGAGAGTTTACCTTAAATGCCCTTCCCTGATAATGAGATTGATAACTACCTTATATGCCATCCTAGAGCCCTCATCTAGTAGCTGATGGAAACAGAAGCAGACACAGCTAAACACTGAGCTGAACTCCTAGAATCCAATTGCAGAGAGGGAGGAATGATGAGCAAAGGAGTCAAGACCTGGGCAGTGTATGGGACCTCTGACAATGGAACCAGAATGTATTCCTGGTGTAAGAAAGGATTTTGGAAGCATATTCCCCACTGAGGGATACTCTCTTATCCTAGAGACAGGAGGGAGGGCCTTACTCCAAATGATTTGACAGATTGTGATGATCCTTCCTGGAAGGCCTCACTCTCCCTGGGGAGTTCATCGGGAATGGAATGGGAAGAGGTATGAAGGAGGCATGGGAGAATGGGAGGAAGAAGGGACCTGGGACCGATATGTAAAATATGAAAAAAAAATAATAAAAACGGTAAAATAAAAAATAGGTGGACTTTTGAGGCTATAAAATTAATATGAGTAATTATTTTTTCATGTTTTTAGATATTGAGACCAAGAACATACATACAGTTAGCATGTACTTGACCATTGATCTAGATCTTAACATCTTGAATGTTTATCTAAGAATTAACTAGTTAATTAAAGTACATATTTATACATGAGTTGTAGAAAAATCTACTAAAAGTACTAAAATTAATTAGTTTTCAGAGTTAATATAAACTAATCATGCATAGCAACAAGGTTTTAGTTATATACACTAAAACATTTTATCCAGAAATATAAAGTATTCAAAGCCCAGTTGGGTCTTAGGACATTTTAAATGGATATGTATTAACAATTCTTTTAAACAACATTCTTTCTACCTAAGAAAGCAAATTTAATGAAAGGAATTTTCTCCATTCATCCGATTATTTATTCATCATTCATTCTATAAATATTCATTGAGGTCGGTGCTTTAAACTACTGTAGAAAAAGCAGAGCTATAAAATAGGAGCTAAAGTACTGTGGTAATACTCTTGGTCATTTACCAACTCAGGCTATCCACAAGAACAAATAAGGTTAATTACAAAAAAATAAGCCCTCTCAATAATGGTACTTCTACTAACCCAGTGAAGCAGCAATGTCGCCTATGTTAGAGTTCATTATACTACAAAGGACCTGGCAAGTGAGAAACTCTGAAATCATATTTAATTAAGGAAAATGAGGCAGTGTTTTTTTTCTCAACTTCATATTCAGTTAATGGACATACGTTCTTCATCTTTTCTTTGGGTGTGGAGTCTTTAGAGACATTAAATGAGCTCATTTCACAAAGCGAAAGGACAATCATACAGAAAATGGCTAAATCATTCTCAGTTTAAGATTTCACTATTATTTATTTATTTATTTATTTATTTATTTATTTATTTATTTTTGCCTTGGGCCTTGAGGATATTAAAGCCGTGTTGTAAATCCTGGTCACTGCTTTTTCTAAAAAGCAAAATGAGAGTTTATTAGCATCTCAGTGGTTGCCTCAATAATGACAAAACAGTTGCTCATTACTGCTCATTAGCTTCATATTAGAATCACTTGCAATGGCAATACATCTTCTATTCATACCCAATTGCAAAACAACAGATATGATTTGACACCTGCTGTACAACAGAATTCATTAGACTGTGATAATACAAATAGAACTGCAGACTCTGGACTTATATTTGCTTCTGTGATGACTGCATAAAAAAGACCTCTGAAATTATTGAGGCTAGAAGAAGACAAATATGCACAGCAGATGAGCAAGTCTTTCAAGCACTGGATTCTTCATATTTCTATTTATAAAAATGTTCTGTCTACATAATATAATATTTAATAGGTCACTGTGATGACCAAAATTATGAAATACTTCTTATAGATAAGTGAAATATCAAAGAAGCATACCAAATAAAAAAGAATCACAATATAATTTTAAATCCAAAGATAAACTGAATTATTTCTAATACATTTCACATGTGTTCATATATTTGTGCTTTAATCTATGGTGAATAATTAGGTCTCAAAGGGAATTTAATCATTCCTATGATGCTCAGTTATTTTGGTTTACTTGAACTCCTTATGGATCCTGTCACATGTTACCATATATAATAAAAGAAGAAACTTCCAATATTATTCTTTTGTTTAGTTTTATGTATTTAAATCACCCATATACATCATACGAATTAAAAATGAAACAACTGTTTCTACTCTGAAATTCTTTAGATAAGAAAATTAATGTTTTTAGCTTATAAATTATGACCCATATATAATATAATTTTTGATTTCTTCGTGGGTTTTTTTTTTTTTTTTTGGATGTTTGGTTGTTGGTTGGTATTTTTGGTCAGAGCATTATTATTCATTGAAAATTCAAACTCAACCAGACATGCTGTATTTTTTTTCTCAATATTCTAACCTAAAAAATCCTCAAAATCAGTCATCTCGGCAGCACTCTTTCTCATTATTAAACACTACACTGTAGTTTGGTCTGTGCTTTTTTTCTATAATTCTAAGTCAGGATGAATAAAGGCAATGGAGAGTTGTTTATCTTACTGAACAAAATGGTGCTATCTAGAAAGATGTTTAAATGTAATTAGTTAATTTTGTTATGAAGTTCTTCTTTTAAATTGGGTTCTTAATGTTATTTACCTTTGCTCTATTTGGCACAGACACACAGCTTTCTTAAATCAAGCTGCTATCCTGCATACTTAAAGTCAGTCCTCCTTCAGGTTTCTCCATATAATCAGCATTTGGTCCTTATTCAGAATCCTACATTTAACAATTAGTTCATTTTTACTTACTACACACACACACACACACACACACACACACCACTTTCTGACCCATTAAATATACTTAAAGTTGTCCCAATTCCATCGCTCTTAATTCTTGAAGCCATACCATTAATTCCTAAAGCCATAGGAAAATTAAGTTACTCTGTATATATTACCTGAAGATATGAAAGGATTTTTGTGCCCCCCCTCTCTGTGTATGTGTGTGTGTGTGTGTGTACATGCGTGCACGTGCACGCGTGCGCATGTGTGAATTTTAAGATTTAGTTGTGAGTAGTTCAATAGAAATGTGAATTTATCTATTTATTTCAAGACTTACAAACAAATGCCTTATCAGACGGTTTGTGTTAAAATGGAGTAGAATATAGCATTATAAAGGGCAATTTGCAGGAAGGTTAAATGGGATGACAGGGTAGAGGAGACATTGTGGATAATTAACACTAAACAAAATCCTTTTGAAAAGCCAGTTAGAAACTTAACTGCTGTAGAAACTTACTAATATTTACTTAAAAGAAATTTAATAAAGTTACCATATAACAATGCTCAAACTAGATACTATATGCTACCAAGTAAAACCCACTATTGGGAATGAACTACATCTTTTAAAGTAATTGCTGCTATTGGTTACTCTCCATAATCAGATGGTAAGGTCCTTTTGCTGAAGACAGTACATATTTATGCTATCAAATACAAATTGTTCAAGCTGGTACCCAATTAGAAGCTTTACCCCTACTAACTGGTGTTCATAATGCAGGAAGTTATTATACATACTACTGGAGGAGAAAAGTAATCATCACTCTCACTCAACTACAAATTCTGTACACCACAATAATGACATAGTTGTGGCATATACCCACTGATGCAATAGTGGCACTGATGTCATGAGAGTAAGTAACCTGCTTCTTCTATTTTTTTTCCTTTGTTTCATGTTTCCATGAAATGGAGCCTATACCTGACATTGTTAATGAGGCTAAGAACCCAGGTTAGATAGGTGATAGACCCTAAGGGAAAACCTATTACTTTATTCTAGTAAAGGAACATAGCAACAATTTGACTCCTATGACACACTGTTATATCCATAGATGAGTGAATCACTCAACTCTCATTAGGGAAGCTGCTTCTCAAAATAGACAATAATTAACACAGAGACCCACAACTGGACAGTGTTCAGAGTGAGAGACTTCGGAGGACTTGGCCCTTAGAGGGCTGTGTTTATCACCCTCCTCCCATCAGGGATATATTAGGAAGGAAAGGCATAAAGAGTACAATCGCCAGTGGGGGTAGATGACTCCAAAGAAACAGCACTTTCCAGACACAACAAGGATGGCGCACTCACAGAAACTGTTACAACATGCACAAGACCTGTCTAGGTTCAAACAGAGCAAGTGAACACAAAGCCCAACCACTAACTACGAAGGTATGGGAGAAAAAAATAAAAACAGTTTTCTTCAATGAACTTATCCTGATATATCAGCCACACTCCAGGGTAGACTCTAAGCTCAGGAGAACACAAAATGGACTCTGTGGTGCCAGGGGTTTTGATTTATTTCGTTGGTTTAGATGCAAAAAACTAATTTTTTTGTTTTTAGGAAACCATGCTTATATTATCACTGGAGATGTAGACAGCTCCTGGAGATAAATGAGTCAATATAATACAGTGCATCTAAATTTGTATGTATTTAATATAATAACTTTAGAACTCACAAAGCAATATGCTATAATAGGAGAATATATAACTCCTCAACAATACTACTAGCTTCTTAACAAACCTATTTCATGACAAAAAAAAATTAGGGGGCAACAGAAAACATTTGTTTTCTGTTTCTAATACACTCACTTTTGCTTTAATCCATACTTGCTTTTAAACAAATGTTGTTTTATTTGTGTATCTGGTTTTTGTTTTTTGGTTTTGGGTTTTTTTGTTTTTGTTTTGTTTTGTTGTTGTTTTGTGTCTTTCTAGCATTAAGTGACTTAAGGGCATTATTTTTTTCATAAACCTCCTGGTTCCCATTGTTACTGGCTGGGCTCTAGCTATCTTGACTTTCAGTGACTGAAAACCTCTGCACCCACTATTACTCTTTTGTGTGAGCTATCCTGTCTACCTGTAATGCTACCCCTCAACTCTAGACTGTCAAGTCCAATAGAAGCTCAGGACAAATAGCTAACTGTAGTGACTCAGTATACCGAAGCACATGCCCACCAAGCTCACTCAGTACCTGTGACTTCTTTCTGTTCTTCTCATCCCTGACCTCTGTCCTAAACCTCTCCAGCCCAAGGACTTTACTCCCCTTCTTCCTGCTTCTAATTCTTATTAAAGACCTGACATTTTTGTACATTCTCTTGGTTCTCATGCTTTCCTCTCGCTCCTCTTACCATCTCAACCCGCCCAGTTGAGTCCTCTGACCATGTTCAGTCTACCTCTTTCTCTCCTTTATTTGGGCTCCTCCAGATGCCTCTGGCTGAACTCTTCCTCATATCTATAATAAAATCCTTCTCCTCAACCATACCGTGGAGTGTTCATGACCTCATTTCATCCACATGCATTATGAAATTCATTCCTTTAACTCCTTCCACGTTGTCAGGAGGGCTCTCAACTCAATACAAGTCAGAGAGAGTCTTCTAAGAAAAATAAGATGTGGCCATAACAGCACTGCTCTTGGAATATGTATACCACAATAACTGAGTGTATTTAAGAAAGGACAAGTTTTTAAAATTGAAATGGAGATAGTTGCACCAGATAACTTGGAATAGCAGTTCTAGATTAATAATATAGGTGGCCACAGTTAAAATGTACATATTTACTGAGAACCTGTCCCTGCAGAATGAGATTGTAGGGGCTTTGGGAAAGGTTATTGTTTGTTACTGTCCAGCATGAGAATCATTTCTTCCAACCCGCGTAACTTGAGCTAGGGACATTCAGTTGGAAATATGTTTGCCTAGCATAAATGAGAGCCTGTGTTTTATCCCCAGCATGATATAAATGTCCATGTAAGTGCCCATGATCCAAATATGTGGGAGGTGGAAGTAGGGGACTCAGAAGCTCAAAGTCATACTGAGCTGCATATTTAATTCAAGAACAGCCAGGCATACAAAATACTTTATCTGAAAAATAAAAAAGCAACAATTTCCTCCTCGATCATATTACATGGTTTGTTTACATATGATGCTAATTATCAATAATATCCAAACATGAACTTCAAAGTTTCTTCTTTTGTTACATTAGTTTGAGCTTTCTCTGTCACTTGCAAAAGATATATGCACCTGACATGGAAGTTCCTTTATGTTCTATTAGTATATATTTACTTTTTCTGGGAAGAAAAATTTTTTTAGTTTGTTCTTTTAAACACTTACTGTCAACTACCTGGTTTTCTATACTGTCCATTGCCCTGCTTCTGTAGTTACTATAAAGTAGTTTACCAGCAACATAATTTGATCTGACAGTTCAATCAGAGCTTTGAATTTCACAGTATGTTCATTTCAGGTTAATCTTAGACACTTCCAAGGTACAGTACAAATTTGTACTAATGCTTAAGGATATAAGCAAAAACACATTATAGGTACCACATTTCATTCTGGAAAAATCTGCATGCTTTAATCAAAGCATTCAAAAACATCCCTTTCCGCACAGAGCAATTTGGGCTGAGATACCAAGTGAATTCTGAACACTGGCTATGGGAACTACTTTCTCACAGTTCTGATGTACCATTTTCACACTCAGTTACACACAGAGAATATATTTGTGCTATCATAGTCTATTCTTCAGGAAGCCATACCCATAAATCCAAAAATTGCAAGTTGATTTACAGAAAGTAATCCAGACCAACCATGTCTGTCCTGCTAAAAGGCTTCATAAAGTAGGCTCTCTCCACTGTCTTCCCTTATAAACACCATTGGTATGATTTATAAGGCAGTGTATCTAAGAGGTCAGTGTCCCTGAGTTGAATTGAAGTAAGTCACAGTTGGTTTGTTCCATGGCACAGTAAATCTCTGTTTATTCATTTAAAAGCATACATGTATACTATATCACAAAATATGTACAAAAACAGATATCTAAAAATCATACAATAAATACTGGATGTATACTTTAAATAATATTTCATCTAATATATTAAGACAAAAACTCATTAGGCTGTAAAATATTGCTTATAAAACTTGTAATAATAAAATTATCTTTACTGTAACAGTTGAATATATCTCATTTGAATATGCCCCATTGGTTTATGTAGACAGAAGTTTCTGTCCCACATAGTCTCACAAATGTTCAGTACCAAACAAACACACAGAGGTTCATGATAATTAAAACTGTTTAACCTATTGCTCACTCTTATTACTAACTGGCTCTTACAACTTAAATTAATCCACATGGTCCAAGTATCTAATTGTGACAGATGCTGGATGATTTGGTCTGTCCCCAGGTCTCTCACTGTATTCCTTTTTTAAGGGCTTTCTCTATCCTTTTACCTTTCTCTTCCAATCCTACATATATTTTTAAACACACTGTAAACCATTTAGTGGTTTTCTTTTTCTTTTTCCTCTGTCTGCATCTGTCTTTACTGTATATCTCTATATTTTTTTTTTCTGAAAACATAAGTCTTTAATCTGCTAAGCAGCCTGGCTAGGATTAAAGCAGTAACTGACTCTGTCCCATTCTTTGGATTCCTGAGAGTCTAGCATCATGATGGAGGTACTGGTGTGACCCACGTTTATTGCCACAACTCTGGAGAGTTTCTAGGTTCATGCAACCACCAAGAAGCATGTCATTGGCTGCTCATAAACTCCATATAAGTGTTTTGTAGCAGGGCCTCTTGAAAAGCTTCGAGGTTTTTGCTGCTAATGCTGAGTCAGGAAGCCTCTCTTAAAGGAGCCATGCCTCTGCTTCCCTCTGGCAAGCAGAGCCCACCTGAGAGAATGCTGCTACCAAGACAATATGCTTGTCTCTGTTCTTTTGTGTTTAGAATCCTTTTTTAAACTTTTGTCAGGTCTACCTGGAAATTCTTGTTCCATATTGGATGCCAATTTGTAGCATTAATAATAACCTAGAAAAAGATGCTGGGATTCAGGCTGAAGATCAGAAAAGCAAAGCAAACAAGCAACCAGAGAGTTCTTTACCTCCCCCCAAGACTTAAATAGAGATCCTGTCTTCCCTGGAACTGAAAACTAAATCTTGTGTAAGACCCTTTGCTTCTATCTTATATACCCTTCTAGTGCTGGGATTAAAGGCATGACCTCTGATTCTCTTTTAGACTGATTCACTCTTATGTAGCTCTGGGTGGCCGTGAACTCACAGAGATCCATCTGCCTCTCTCTCTTGAGTCATGGAATAAATGATGTATGCCACCGTTGCCATGCCTCTACAGCTGTGTAGAGTGGCTGGCTTTTCATTCAGGTCTTTGGTGACTTTATTAGATCATAAACAATATATCACCACAAGTTTAGTAATTTCTAATATAATGTATTAACTAGACAAATTTATTTTGTTTACATTTAACAAATAAATTCCTGCCATCCATGTCCCAATGTTCTTCAAAATAATCAAAGAGTAATTTATTAAAAATTAAAAACTTTTTAGTGCATACTTTTTGGGGGGGATAATGCATCTGAATGTTAGAGGACATTAAGAAAAAAAATCACTTCATTTCATGGGTTCCATGGATTGAATTCATGTTTTCAAATTTGTACAACAGGGCATTAACCCACTGAGCCATCTCCCCAGCCATAACTTCACATTTTAGTAAAAAGTTTCAAAAGTCTATTTAGAGCTGTACCCCATCTGGGGAACATGAACAAGACCAAACTAGGCTCCCTGAACATGGGTATCATTTGGGGAGAGGCTTGGGCAGTCTGTGGAGCCACGAACTGGCTTTTTGGAGCCCATTCCCTATGGAGAGATATCTTTCTGAGCCTAACTACAGAGTGGGAGGGTCTTGGTCTTGCCCCCAAATAATGTGACAGACTGATGATTCCCCATTGGAGGCCTTACTTTATCTGTGGAATGGATGAGTTATGGGATGGGGAAATGGGGGGAGTTCGAAGGTAGGAGGGGGAAACTGGGATTCCTATGTAAAAATAAGATTGTTTTCAATTTAAAAACTTTTATATAATAAAAATAA